>NC_041356.1:3057933-3097933 GCF_900634415.1 Cottoperca gobio | reverse complement strand
AAGAGTGCAAATTGTTTTGCAGTTCTGAGGCTGCTGTGTTTAACATCAATTACAGTTTGAATGTCTGACCCGTTTCTGATTGGCTGCAGTCTATTACACCAATTAAAGTTTGAATCTTACCGTTGCATTTGTTTAACACTCCTAAATAAAATGGCTTTATTTGCTCCCTGGGTACATGGTGTATCAGGGCAATTGAAGGTAAAAACAATAAAACATTTGTTTAATAATATAATATTTTTATCATTTTGACATTTTATTATGTAACTTCAATCTGAAAGAATTTGAGTTTTTATAATAACATAATATAGCAGTCTAATGATAAGGAAAATAATATAAGCTAAATAATACAAAATTAATATAATCAATATATAAATAATAAATACTAAGAATAATAATCAACATTAAAATTCAGGGCAGACAATTAGCCTACATTTTATTTGATGGGGTCCGTAAAGGAACCTGGATAATGGATAGGGGGGCGCTGGCCCAAAAAAGGTTGAGAACCACTTATCTAGACACAAACCCTGCTCCAGCATCCACCATGAAGATTGTGTTCTGAACATTGTGGGAACTATTTGTCCCATGTGTGACTGAGCTAACAAGCCTGCTATCTGACCGGCTGCAAGCTCGAGTGAATGGGGCGCCATCTTTTAACACGGTATCCACTTCTTAATACATCCATGATTGTGACTGACTAGCACTGTGTCTGCTTCCTGCTACGGCTGCAGATGTCAATGTGATTAAACATTCTCTCAGCGTGGACATTGTTACACTAAACGTAAACAATGCGGAAAAATACAAACTACCGTCACAAACCACAAATGAATGAGCACAATATGCATTTGCACAAGTTTTTATTTCCCCTCAAGCAGCCTGCTCAGAAACGAGCAGCGAGGTGGACGCGTAAGTATAGAATACTCACAACTCTTGAGTTTGACATGATTATGGTACGAAGTTGTGATGTGACTTTATGTGTGTGTGTGTGTATCTGCGTGTGTGTGCTGTTTCACTGCCCCAGTGTTCCCTATATATAAATGTGGACAGATTTTTGATAACATGCCAGTAAAGGTTTTAGCCGAGGCTTTTTGTCAGCTCAGGTATACTAAGTGCTCTCTCTCTCTCTTCATTACTTTCACTCAGCGCTGCTCTGTCCCCAGCCCCTTCACGCCCTCCTCACCTCCTCCCCCTCCTCCCCCCCTCACTCCCCCAACCTTCACCACCACCGCCGCCTCCTCTTCTCTTCCTTTTGGCATTTATTTTCATTCTGCCCTCTGTCCTTGTAACATTATGCGGGTGCTTCTACACTTGCATGTTTATCCTCTTTCATCGCTCAGCAGCCTCTCGGAGACGCCTTGCCGCCGCCAAGCCTCTCTTCATCTCACCTTAACTTGTCTCTCCCTTTTTTTCCTCACACACCCATTTGTTCCTCTTTGCTGTTTCATGTCTTCCCTCTTTCCTTTCTCCCCTGTATGCATGCACCCTCCATCCTTACTTTACTTTGTATCCTTCCAGTATTCTTCCCTTCCCCATTTCCCCTTGTTTCTTTCTTCCATCCATTGCCTGTCGTCCTTGCTCCTTTACTCTCTTAATTACATCATCTTTCCTCCCCATTCCCTTTTTTTCTTTCTTCCCATCGTCCCCTTTCTTTGTTCATTTTTTATTTCCATCGCCTTTACTTCCTACCCTTTTCATCCCATCCCTTCTTCTCTTTCTCTTTACTTTGTCCGTCCAACCTTCATCTTTCTCCTGTCATCGAGCCTTCTTCCCTTCTCTCTTTTCTTTCACCTTCCATCCTTTTTCATACACTGTCCTTCTCCTTCCTCCACACTCTGTGTTTATGCTTCCTTAATTTCCCCATCATTCTTCCTCATTGTGCCTTTCATGCCCTCTACCTTCTTTGTGTCACTCTTCATCTCCCTTATTTCTTCTACCTCCTATCTTTCCTTACACTTTCTATCCCTTTCTTTCTTCTATGTGTGTGCTCTCCTTCCCTTCCTCCTTGTATTTTTTCTTTACGCCTTCACTTTTTATGCCTTCCTTCCTTCCGTCCTCGTTCTCCCTCTAATCAACATACTTGATGTCGTTAAATGCGATGATATAAAATATCAAATAAAATAACATGTCTCTCGTGGCTCCGTCTGTCCTCCCGGGCCCCCCTCCAGATTTGTGTGTGCTTTTGTCTCTGGCAATGTTGCATTTATTCCTGAATGGTCTCTAAATGTTAGTTTTGTTATGCAACATGTTGCAGGCATGTTGCTTCCTCGTGTTCGCTCACTTTCTCCTTCTCTTTACCAATTTCTGTCATCTGTTCCTCCCTCATTTCTCCTTTTCTCCCCCACCTCCCTTACACCTTACTTTCCAGACTGGCAGGTTGCTACGCTGGCCCTGTTGCTAGGGGGTGGAGCCCTGGTGCTGATGTCATTCCTGGTGGCTCTGGTTGCCGTGTGCATCGGCACGAGACGGCGATTCTACGCACCCGTCGCTTTCATGCTCTTTGCTGCAGGTCAGCGCACACACGATAAACTGTAGTCCATACACAATCACAGCAGGCCACACACTCATTATGCACTCAAATACACACACACACACACGCACACACACACACACACACTTAACACTTAATTAGCCAATTTAGACAAGGTAACTGGAAGGTTGCACGGTAATCACATTGAAAACTGACATGCATTTAAATCATTAAATATGCACACAGACTACACTGCACAAACACACATACACACACACACACACACACACACACACATACACACACACACACATACACACACACACACACACACACACACACACACACACACACACACACACACACACACACACACACACACACACACACACACACACGTTCCTCTCTCCCTCAAACTCATTTAGAGAAAATCCTATTTTTATAAGTCGGGGCCCAGCAGGGTCAGAGCGGAGTGTCATGCCTGTCCCTTTAATTTCCCCAGCCAGCCCAAATCTCAAGTTGGACAACTGCAAAGTTTCCCCATTTTCCGCATTCTAACCTCCCAGAATAATTGGAAATTTTATTTATTTTTAGGCGTGAAATGTTTCATTTTGCAAAGCTGGATGTGTTGCCTTCTGAATCGTACTGTGCAAACCACAGAAGTGAGATACACTCAGGAGGAAATCTTATTGAATGGGCTGGTGTAGAGAGTTGCAGCAGCTATGTGATTTCTCATGGACCGGGAGTCTTCTTATCCTGAAAAATACTTTCAATGCATCTATTAGAAATGAAAAGGCTGTAAAGTTTCAGAAGCATTTCAGTCTGTAGCCTCAGCAAAGCAAACCGTCAGTGTGACCTTTGCAGCAACACATAGAGGTACCAAGAGAAGAACCAGAAGTATATGTTCCTTATTGTAATGCTCATTTCAACCTTTTCCTTAATATATCCTTAATATATCCTTAATATATCCTTAATTTATCCTTAATTTATCCTTAATTTATCCTTAATATATCCTTAATATATCCTTAATTTATCCTTAATATATCCTTAATATATCCTTAATTTATCCTTAATTTATCCTTAATTTATCCTTAATATATCCTTAATATATCCTTAATTTATCCTTAATTTATCCTTTATATATCCTTAATTTATCCTTAATATATCCTTAATATATCCTTAATTTATCCTTAATATATCCTTAATATATCCTTAATTTATCCTTAATTTATCCTTAATTTATCCTTAATATATCCTTAATTTATCCTTAATATATCCTTAATATATCCTTAATTTATCCTTAATATATCCTTAATATATCCTTAATATATCCTTAATATATCTTTAATTTATCCTTATTATAGCCTGAATTTATCCTTAATTTATCCTTAATATATCCTTAATTTATCCTTAATATATCCTTAATATATCCTTAATTTATCCTTAATATATCCTTAATATATCCTTAATTTATCCTTAATATATCCTTAATATATCCTTAATTTATCCTTAATTTATCCTTAATATATCCTTAATTTATCCTTAATATATCCTTAATATATCCTTAATTTATCCTTAATATATCCTTAATATATCCTTAATATATCCTTAATATATCTTTAATTTATCCTTATTATAGCCTGAATTTATCCTTAATTTATCCTTAATATATCCTTAATATATCCTTAATATATCCTTAATTTATCCTTAATATATCCTTAATTTATCCTTAATATAGCCTTAATTTATCCTTAATATATCCTTCATTTATCCTTAATATATCCTTCATTTATCCTTAATATATCCTTAATATATCCTTAATATATTAATGTTTTTTGCAGAGAAACACAGGTTTTTCTGATAAATCATAATTCACTGGAACGGTCTGCTTGGCAACACCTGTGGTTCCTGTCAGCTGATGTCATTCGCATACACTGCAACAGGAAACAGTGTTCATGTTCACGACTTTGAAAGTGTCTGCACAAAAGAATCCAGTCTGGCATGAATCAGAGCTGTAGAAAATTCCAAACGCTTGCTTGTACCTTTGACTTTATATCAAAGAAGCAAAAATCATCTCTTGTACTAATGATGTACCCCGGAGAGTTTTCATGCCCTTCCGAGTTGAAGGTGGAAAAAACAAGCATGCCGGCGGCATCTCCGTTGTTAACCTGCACAAACACACAATAATGTATGTAAATGATAAGTTTCAACAGTTTTTCACAAATGAACACAATCACAAAGTGACTTTAAAAGGCTGATCCTCCCACAAAGAAACTGGAATAAGTTATAACTGGATTATGCTGTTCATCATTTCAACACCATGGATTCGAACCTGAACAAAATGAGCCCATACACTCGTGAGAGAGGCATTTTACTTTGCACACATCTTTGATTCAATAATAATCAATACTTCAAGCATTCAGATATGGAATCTATGAATACTTAGACACAAACAAACACAAACACACTAGCTGTCAAAATGTATCTAAACGATTTAAAGTAGAGCACAGAGGCAAAGTGTGTTCGGATGGACTCAGAGAATACACATTTCTTGACAGCTAACAACCTCTTTAAAGCTGCTTTTCACACAATCTGCATTAATATTTGCCTGTTTTTGAATATTATATATTTCGTGTTTGGGGTTTATTTGTGCAGGAAAGTGCCAGAGCCTGTTTATGTTCCCACAAGATGAATTCCCTTTGAAGAAATAACGATTGATGTGTTCTCCTTTGTTCCACTGCCATCCATCTCTCTCCCCCTCCCTTTTAAACATTCATCTCTCTCCCCCCCGTCCCCCTTTCCCCTCATCTCTCCATCCCTCCCTAAACTTGTCCTGTTTCCTTTGACCCTTTAGTCTGCCTGTGTTCCAGATTGATGGTTTCCGAGGAGGTAAAGCTGGCCATACCTCTCTCTATCCCCTAAAAGGCAAAAACAAAGAGAAGCTTACACAAAGAAGAGAAAAAAAAGGAGAGATAGTCCAAGAGAGAGAGAAAGAGATAGAAAGAGAGAGAAGAGAAGAAAAGCAGAGGAAGAGAGAGAATAGAGAGGAATGAGAAGAAGAGGAGAAAGCAAGAGAGAAGAACGAGAGCGAGGGAAGAAGAGGAGTAGATGCGAGGAGGAAGGAGAGAGCAGCGAAGAAAAGAGAAGAGGGAAAGATAGAGAGCAGAAGAGAGAGAGAGAGAAGAAGAAAGAAGAGAGAAGAGAGGGAGAGAGAGGAAGCGAGAGAAGAGCCGAAGATGAGAGAAAAAAGAGAAAGAGAAGAAGAGGGAAAAGAGAAGTATGAGAGAAGAGAGAGAGAGAGAGAGGAGAGAAGATAGTAGTAGAGAGAGAGAAAGAGAAAAGAAGGAGAAGAGAGAAGAAGAGAAGAGAAGAGAAGGAGAGAAAACAGGAGAGAAGAGAGAGAAGAGAGAGAACGGAGAGAGAGCGAGAAGAGAGAGAGAGAGAGGAGGAGAAGAGAAGAGAAGAGAGATAAGAGAGAGAGAAGAGAAAGAGAGAGAGGAAGGAGAAGAGAGAGAAGAGAGATAAAGAGAGAAGAGAAGAGAGGAGGAAAGAAAGACGAAAGAGAGAAGAGAGGAGATAATCGAAGAGGAGATGCGACGATAGAGCGAAGCAATAGAGGAGAGACAGACAGAGTCTTATCATAAGGACTCCGTAGAGCGAGATTCTCGCCGATGCGATCCTCCGGCTCCTTCTCTTCTCTCTCTCTCTACCTCCTCTCTCTTCTCTCTCTCTCTCTCCTCTCTCTCCTCTCTCTCCTCTCTCTCCTTCTCTCCTCTCTCTTCTCCTCTCTCTTCTCTCTTTCTCTCTTCTTTCTCCTCCTTCTTCTCCTCCTCCATCACTCATCTCCTGGCCTCTTGCCAAATGACATTCCCTCCGGGCTCGCGACTCTCTTCTCGACCTGGTCGATGCTAATTTCTGCTATTTTTGTAAAGTGTTTTGTACGTGACTTGCTAAAGAAAAATAGTATGTGACCAAATCCAATGAACCCGATCTCATTAAACTTAACATGAGAGGAAAGTTCAGAATGTACTTTGATTCAATAACTAATTATTAATATAACATATAAATATTGACCCCCCACTGTGTAATATACCATTTAAGCTTTTAGTACAAACATCATTTTTACATATTTGTGCAATCGTAAAGCTGTTGTTTAAGATTTGATAAACGACCTCCTCTTACAGCTGGCAGCCAGGCGTGTATCTTGTAGTAATAGCTATACTAGATATAGATACTGACTACAATTTAAGTAGGAGAATAAAGCAATGCATGTAAACATATTCTAGTAGAAAAGGTTGTGTTTTGACTTTTTGCCTTGCACTCGTCTGCGTGTCTCCTCCAGTTGTCCTCCAGGCTTGCAGCTTGGTCCTCTACCCCATCAAGTTCATCGAGAGCATCAACCTGAGGATCTACCACGAGTTCAACTGGGGCTACGGCCTGGCCTGGGGGGGGACCATCTTCTCTTTCGGCGGGGGAATACTCTACTGCCTCAACCCCAAGAACTATGAGGAGTATTACTAGGTCCCATTCAAGCCGAGAACCCTACATGCTGGGAGAGGTATTGGAGGGACGAGTAGGTTTTGTTTTTTTTCTTTAAACGGCTCAATTCCTAAGAACTGTAAAGAATACTATACACCGTATCTGTACTGCCACAAGCTTCCGCTCTGGGGGAAATTCAAGGGGTGAAGCAGGTGGTCGGGGGATTTATTTTCTTGCCTCAGTCAACGAAGTGTGAGCGCTGAGGCTGCATATTTGAACTTGCAGCCCGAACGGTACCAGGTTGGTCCCGGTTAGCAATCGGGGATTAGAAGGAGTCTTAATAGTTTACTCCTTGGACACACCTGGGAGAAATGACAACCCCACAGTAACAAAGGATGGAGGTTTATGGTAATGAAGCCACCTCCGTTCTCTCTTCCCTGTGAACTAAGTTGCAACTCAACTTATTGACTCTGTTACTTAGGAAACAGGATGTCAGACTGGGAGGCTTTCCCCGCACGTTTAAGCACGAATGCACATGCAAATGCACGTGTATCTTCACCTGTCAACATCAAATCCTCTGGCTGGACTTCAAAAAAATCTTTCCCCAGACTCCTGCTGCATCAGTGCATCATTAACTCAGTCAGGAGGAGAGTCAGAGTCCTCTGGAGCACTTAAACTTTCACAAGGACATGGAAGAGGATCTGACGCTACAGTGTCGCTTTATAACTTTTCATAAGACAGATAGATTCCTCATGGGGAGGGGGGGGGGGTAAGTGGGGGTAATAAAATAAAGACACCGGCTCAATATTCTGTTATCGACCCACTTGTCTGTTACCGAGGCAACCCACAGGTTGTGCACATGGAGCTGTCATGATTGATTAGCCACGGTCGGAGGTGTGAGACACCACCGCGCTCAGCTGCCTCCAAGGGCCGGCTAAATTTCGATTCCCAATGAAGCGAGTTTGTCGGCACCATGACGTTCAGAGCATCCGTCCTCCTCTGGTTCAGCTCCTCTGCATCTCTGAGCGTCCGCGTTACACACCACAGACAGATACGGCCTCTCAGGGGGCACGTTTCACATCAGTAGATTAAGAAAGTGTAATAATGGGATTCTGCACTCAGCTGAAGTAAGAAAAAAAATCACGGAAACACCTCATTTCATAAACTAAAGTTGCAAAAGTAGCCAGCTCAGGCGGAAGGGAAGTGTGGCCTTTAGCTTTTAGTCAACAAGTCTAACTTAATTGTTTAAAAAAAAACCTTTATCAATCTAACAAATAACACATAATGAAATTGCTTTCTGCTTTTGAGTCCAACAAAAATTGGAATTTCTGTGTTAACTGTGTAGAAAAGATAACTGATACTTCATGGTTTATAATGTTGTAAAGAACATCTGGAGCGTTGAGATGCAAATGATATTGAATTCTTGTCTTTGAATATTAGTTCTATTTTTAAATTAGAAAAAATATTGTTAATGTCAATTTCTGGGTATAAATATGGACGGAGAAGCAAATACTGTAACTTCTACATGTATTTTATTTGGCGATAAAGCTCATTTTTGCTTTCGTTGCGCAAAAACCTCTTTACGTTTCTCCTCAACTGAAGTGTAAATGGACCTTCCCCTGTGTGCTGAATTACTCCGCTGACCCTGTGACCTCCAGTCGTCATTCAAAACACATTCAGTCATTTAAAAAGTGCACAGGGAGTGGAACGTAAAATAAGAATTCTCCAGATGATGTTTTGGAGATACGAGCGGCATCTTGTCTGTGCTTTCCATTGTCACATATTTACCGCAGAGCTGTCAAGCAACAATCACCCAAAAATAGGATCCGGGCTGCCTCCCTCGCCACCGCTACAAATGTAGACGTGTGCGACTCATGCAGTCGACAGAAGTCCATTCATTTCAGATAAACTGACACGATGATGTTTACCACTGACAAAAGCATTCCTTTAATGCTGATGAGTTCTGCCTGTCATTTCAACAACATTGCTTCTAAAATCAGCTCAATAAAGTTTTTCAATGAGATCTGATGCGAGTAGAAGAAGATTTGAGTAATGCGTTAGATTACAGCCCGCAAGTTACATTATAATGATTTACTATACACAGTTTCTCAATACATTACTGACTGAATACATTATGTTTTCTAAATTACTGACTACCTATTTACAATTACAAGTTTCAGAAATATTGTTCCTGTGTAACAAGGCAAGGAAGTTGGGTCAAAAGGAGCAACAATGCCTAGTTGTTATGTTATCATGTAGAAATTATTCTTAAAAATGCAATGCAATCGGATGCAGAGTTATTATTAAAGGAATAGTTTGACATTTTGGGAAATTGCTTTGTTGTGGAGAGTTAGTTGAGAAGATCGTCACCACTCAGCCACCATCTGGTTAGCTTAGCTTAGCATGAAGATCAATAATTAACACGTTATACCATAGACAGTCAAACTAGCTGTTCTTTGTGTGAAGGCTAATGAAGGCTGTATTATCATATTTAGCGTATATACATGAAACAAGTATTTCCCAAGATGTCAAACTTATATGGTACAAATGATTGTTGCCGGGGAACAAAACATTAGACTAAACCCAAGAAGACTGTTGTACCAATATATCTACCAACAGACACGTAAGAGTTATGTGTCTGTTTTTAAAATGATTAAATACTGGAGAACCCACTAATCTAAGTCATTTTGTGATCTAATGTAGGATTTATCTAGCTTCTCCCTAACCCTGAACACACATTATATTCATGTATTGGTGCGCTGCAGGTAAAAGATCGTTACGCTGTGATTTGTAGGCTGTAATGTAAAGCGTTACTAAAGAATAAACTTGTGTGCAGGATGTGGTGCAGATTGAAGCCTCACTTCACATCAACCTCATGCTGTAAATTCACAGTGTATATTCTAGTGAGTAGTGTGGATGTTATATGAACAGTAAGGTTTTATGAGGGGAACTTAAATGCTTGTAAGTGGATTTTATGTGTGACTGTATGTCACAGTTTACCCATCTTTTTATTTAGCACCGAGTGTTACAGCCATTATTCCATTAGTCATAACAGCTATACGGGTCGGCTGGTGCTCTTCAGCATGTGACCCCAGCGCTTCAGTGTTTTATCAGTTTGAAAGATGTCACAGCTTCCCCGTGTTCCGCGGTGGCGCTCCGGTTAGTCAGTGTTTAGCCTTGTCGGGTCATGGACGAAGCACTTTGTGTCACCTGACCCGGTGTGTTGTTACTGAAGTCCTGACACAATGAGGAAGTGATGTAATAGAGATGTTCACCATCAGTGTGATATTTGATATGGCCGCTACTGTATTTAATACTGTATGATCACAGCTTAGTGAGAGTGTCTACCTAGAAACGTCTCTGTGCTTTGGTGGTGTAGAGGAGCTTTAGGCACTAACACTGTAACAGACCGGGGTTAAAATATACAGGAATCATTTCCAATATATATATATATATATATATATATATATATATAGTAAGGACTAACCCAAGTAAAACTTGCAGAATTAAAAATAAACAGTGGTTTGTATGTAGTGGAGCAGACACTCTAATACTGATATGTGATGTACTGAAAATGCTGTGTCTTTTATTACAACACCTTTATTCTCAATTTTCCTGCCAGACACATTCTAAAGGAAATAAATCCCCTACAGATAGTTTTCAAAGATTTACAGCTTTATTTTGCCAGGTAGATTTTTATCCAAGATTAAAAGTGACAACACGACAATTCATTACAAAAAAACAACTAACTTCTCATAGCTGCTGCAGATGCAGCTAAAGTTGCTGCATGTTTTGATTTCTTAATTAGGAGCTGAAATTGATGTCACGTCAGTTGTAATTATGAGTGTCTGATTCTAAATGACAATGCAAATATGTTTGCACCAGTTTCAAAAATGACCTACATGCTTTGATTCTTAATGAAGAACTTCACTGTGGTTCAGGGGAAATAAGATGATTTGTGTCCGGCCCCTCTGTGTATGAGCTTGCTACAAACAACCAGCCTATAATAAGTTCTACCTGTTATTTGTGGCCCCGGGGGGTCTGACCCGAGCTGGTTCTGTCTATGTTTTAGCCCAGGTCTGACTCGTCGTTATTAGCATTTGTTTGGTTATTCATTTACTAATGAAAAGTAGAGGCTCACAAGCAGAGACAGCTCTGTTTTATGCATCCTCTCCCAGTAGACTGGAGAGAAACACTGTCTAATGATGTGCATAGGGATTTAGGAAGTGTGTGTGACTGAGTGTGAATGACAGGAAGAGTGTTTGACAGACATAGAAAGAATGTGTGTGTGCATGTGTGTTTGGCATGTTTTAGATGCCATTGTAGAGATGTAAGTAATCAGCATTTATCTCTTTGTACGTTGGCACATTAAAGCACTAACCAGAATGTCTCCGAATCACTCTTTGTCTCATTTTGTCACATTCTGTCTTTTGTCATCTATATTCAGCTCTGAAAAGATTACTGTCATGCTTATTTCACTTTCAGTATTATCTTACACAACCAGAAATGTTGTTAGCTAAATTTAGCACAATACACACAACAATAATAGACTGTAGTTTCCACGTATAGTGAGTTAAACTTGTCAGAAGGAAAGCAGCCAGGAGACTCGCTAAGACATTTAAAATATGCTGTATTCTTTTTTACCTTGTTAAAATGGTAATGCGATTGATGCATTCTTAAGTGTAAATGCTGTATGCATACCTTGCAGATGCAATGTACGTTTTTATGCTGATGATACGATCTTGTATTCCATCGGTTTCACAGCAGAACCCGGTTAGAGTCTGTTTGTCGACCTCCATTTAATAATTTAAAGCTTGTTCTAAAGTCCATTTCACAACAATGGGAATCTAATTAATACAGTAAAGCTTAATAAATACTTCACATTTACATGTTGTTATATTAGTCTTCAAAACTTGTGTTAAACACCTATCCCGAATACTAAACATTCTTATTCCAACAGACACTGGATTATGAACATATCCTGTATGTTTATTCTGCTACCACTTCCCTCAAATACCATTTACCACAGATATTTAGAATAACTTAACACTAAACATCACAGATGGCTGTGGCAACAGAAGTCATGTTTCCATCCAAATATATATTTGCACATTTTTACTTAATTTCTAGAAAATCAGGGCAAAAAACATTTGTGCAGCAACTTCTACTACTGTGGTGTGATGGAAAATAAACATTCAAGCGTTGCAGAAGAAGCGGCCGCAACAAGATGACGTAAGTAAAAAAGACTTTGTCACACTTTCTTTTATCGATACATCAGCTTTCCATCCCGAGCATTTTTTGCAATATTTAAAAAAATTATTTTAGAATTTGCGGCGTTTCATTTTTTAATGATATACAAATTGATAATGTGCATAAAATACAGGTGGAGGGGAAATATATTTATTGATCCCACGGCGTCCTCTGAGGGGCTTTAAAGTTCTACTTACTGATATCTTTAGTAAAGAGATTAGATATCAATGAGACTAGTTTTTGTGCTAATTAACACCATAAGGAAAGAATGGGTCAAAACCAGAGTTACTATCTCCAGCCAAAGAACAAAACAGGATAATATAATCTTAATATTTTGCTCAAACAGAGTCGTGGATTTGAATTTTTATTTCTGGCTGGGAAAGGAATTGTAAACAGCCGGTGAGTGACAAAAAGAGCTCAAGCGGCGTTGTTTGAAGTGAAGTGGTTTCTGATTGCTGCTGCGACAGACACACTTCACTGCAGGGAACATCCAGATCCTAAGAAAAAGCAGATACAGCAGAATGATTGAGTAGAATAAGAGCTAATTTTATAGCACAACTAATAAACTGGGAACTCCAGCAGTGACATGATTATGCCCCCTCCCGACTGCTGCCAAACATCTCCAGGAGAGTCAGACATGTGTGCCTGGTTCTGTTCTAAAATGGTAAAGAATTCTTTTTTGTAACTATAACAAATTTCCTGCATTTCTACACAACCATCTTGGCTCGATCATGAGATGAAGCACCACAGAGAAGACATTTGAGAAGCTCTAGCTATCATTACCTGTTGCACAAACTGGACCGTTATCCCACACAGTCCTGTTCAGACTCTGGCTCATCTTGTGTTGATGTGTTTGATGTGTCAGATCTCTCTCTCTCCTCCCCTGAGATTGTGTGCATGTGTGTGTTGATTACAAACAGGTGGTGCCTTGTGATTGGACCATTCGAAGAGAGTGCTGCCTCCTGATTGGTTAATTGATTGATTAAACTCCAGGTCACCTCACCTCCACTGCTTCCAACAAAGAGACATCATTTAGTGTGTGGTTTAAGTATACACAGGACATTTTCATTCTGTCCATTTCTCAATATTCATGAAGGCTATTTAATAACTTTGCAATCTTGTTAATTTATAAATATGCAGCGTCTTTGTAAATAATAGCCACTTTGCAGTTCGATAGGCGTGAGAATCCCTTTTTGCTGTTGTTAAACTGAATATCTTTGGTTTTAGTTGGTCAGGACATTTTATAGGATTCTTTGAGAAAATATCTTCACAACCAATCAATAATGAAAATCATTAGCTGCAGCCGGAGTTTGGGTTGTGACAGGAGGAATCAGGAGGAAGCTTCCAGAATATAACCACATAATCAAATAGACTTTTAAAGCTATGGATGCCTTAATGAGGACATAATCTACTGGGAAAAGTGTCGACTGGACAGACACTGGATGATCTCATGTGAGGTCTGGAGAGAGGAAACATTTTAAGGGTGTATGGGTAGCATTGTTAAATACGAATGAGGGGCAGAGGTGCACAGAAAAGAGCCTTAATAACAGAATCAATCAAGCACAAAAGACTGGATGGAGTTCTTTCTACAAGAAACACACAGTGATAGCGTGAATGAAACAGAGGCTTGTGGTGGGGAGGGCAGCGTGTCTTTAGCCACGGGACAGATTTGACATTTTACTAATGTTTATGCACCAAACAAATGCTCCGAGCGTGAAAGGATTTTTGAATCATTGAAAGAAAAATGACTTGGCATTGATCGAGGGGAGCATATTGTATTGGGTGGAGACTGGAATTGTTGCACTGATTTTACTTTAGATAGGACTGGAGAGGAGCCACACGTTCAGGTGTCCTCTGTTTTGTTACTCTTCTCGTGTACTAAAGTAAATTGCTTTAGTTGTTGTGTGGAGGATCAAGCACCCTTCAGTCAGACAATACACACGGGAGCAGCTCCATTACAGGTTTTATAATAACAGCTGTTCTCTGTCTTTGAGTTGCTAATTGTCAGATCCTCCCGGTTGCTTTTGCGGATCATCATTTAGTTTTAATGGAGCTAAGAGAGCTTTACAGCAGTTACCTGGAAAGTGCGGAAGAATGCAGTAGATTTCTACACAGACTCCTTCAGGGCAGACAACCGTGATGTGGACTCAGCTGTGGAGCTTCTGCAGGGGCTTCCTCCGCTGAGTTAAGGGGCTCATGCAGTCTGAGCTCGAACATAACTCTAATGAACTGACTGCTGCTGTGTCTCAGATGGCGTGAGGCAAGGATCCTGGAATAGACGGCTTATCATCACTTCTGGAATGTTTTGGGACATGATCTGGAGGGACACATCCAGCTTCATGTAGGCAGTTCTCTCTCTGCTGCCTATGAAGGGAGATGTAAAGGGCCTACGAAATGATAAACATGAATTTCTACTAATGATAGTAAATGCTATTTGTGGTGTAAAATGATGTGTTATTTATGACACAATGATCGCAGTATTTAATAAATCATAATTTAGTATGCCGACCACCGATGTTTACATTGCCGCTACCGGAAACACCCGACGGCGTGTTCTGACATCACAAGTAGAACACAGTCCACCAGTTGAATACACAGACAGCACGGCAGAAGCGGCAGACGTGGCGATGTCGGACTCTGGCTCGGATATTTCCACAGAATCGAGTGACAGTGAGTCGTCAATAGACTCGTTGCACCTTGAAGAAGAGGAGTTTATTGAAGAGGATGCCGGTGTCATGGATTTAGATAATGCGGGCGAGTTTAACGTGGTGGAAACAGAGAAGCTCGAGACACAGTATTCAAGATGGAGACACAGACGGGAGCGAACATGCGGATGATGGTGACGGTGATCCTGGATTTGGCGGAGTCGATAGTTTGGTTTCCTTGAATTGTTATGAACCCGACTATCCATCCATCCATCCATCGTCTACCGCTTATCCGGGATCGGGTCGCGGGGGCAGCAGCTCCAGTAAGGAACCCCAAACTTCCCTTCTCCGGGCCACATCCTCCAGCTCCGACTGGGGGATCCTGAGGCGTTCCCAGGCCAGTGAGGAGATATAATCTCTCCACCGAGTCCTGGGTCTTCCCCGGGGTCTCCTCCCAGCTGGACGTGCCTGGAACACCTCCCTAGGGAGGCGCCCAGATGGCATCCTTACTAGATGCCCGAACCACCTCAACTGGCTCCTTTCAACGTAAAGTTGACTAGTTGTCCGCAAATTGCTCGATAGCTAAAAATTCAATTACTTCTCTACTTGGACACATCGACATCTGTAAAGCTTGATAACTTGATTCTTTCTCGAAGTTTTCTGCGGTTGAGGTTCTATTGTTGTGTCTGATGTCAAACGTCATATATTACGAGGCTGTATATAAAGCATTAGCTATTAGCTAACAAACAGACCGGAGGACAGCGCTGGTTTATAAAGTATAGTCTGTATACTGACCGTCTCACGGCTGCCTATAGTAGCCCGAACACTTACCAGATGTTCATGGAAGTTACGATGTCGTAACTTTACGAGACTTAACAAGTAAGAAGTTGCTACTAGATAGATCCGACCTCCGTACGACCATAACAGGCTTATGAGCTGCTTACGAGCCTGTCGTCAAACACAGGCATATAAATAGTATGAAACTAAGATGACGTTAATATTGGCCTTTTTTCTGGATATTGCATATTGTGTACATGTCCTTACCACTCTTCTTTTGTACAATTAACTGTACATGTGAAAACTGTACAGTTATGGAAGCAATTGAAGAGCTGCTGCCAAGAAAAGGATGTCATGGAGGAATTCAATGAATATGAGGGACATGGTGCAAACATAACCTGCATAACAGATCACCCAGGATTCAAATCAAAGTGTCTGGATGTTTGGGTGTTGCAGACAGCCTACCAAAGGTATTTGAAGAGTGACAGACAACAAGCAGGTGATCAGCCACGTAATGAGTAAGTTACTTGTGTTCACAAATGTGTAGAGCTCAGAAACTTTGATGTATTTTTGGGGAGTCGAATGGTCACTCTGACACAGTCACAGAATAAATAGATAAATAAGAAAATAAGGTTGAAGTGATTACCATTGACATGTATTATCTTGTATGTTACAGAATGTATCACTATGTGGCATACCGCCAGCTGGTGAGATTCTGTTGGGGAATACTTGTAAGAACCACAGAATGCCATCATGTGCCATTCAAAAGATCTGTGCTACGTTTCCATCTGACAACTACACGTCGTTCAAGTATCCAGCACTTTATTAGAGTCGATAACAAAACACAATGTCAGTTCAGTGATTGAATCTGCTTCTATACAGCACAACAGCGTCCCTCTTGTGTGGTTCTTCCACCGACTGCTGAGTGGAGCTGGGACTTCGAAAGGTTCCTCATCAACATTGTCTTGGCACAAAGCATTGAGTCTCAGTCAAGAGTTCAGTAACATACTCTACAAAAAATATGTTTTATAATCAAGCATTATATATAATATGTATGTATATATATATATATATATATATATATATATATATATATTATGATGCTGACCTTTGGAACAACCAACTTGGATTGGAACTTGCAGTCCAGCTGACCTGACACGTGGTCGCGCCTGCATGGACTTGTGGTGTATCTGTGGAGGGGGATCCGTCTGCACAGCAATTTCTTTCTGACATGTCTGACATGTACAAAACACAACTTTACTAATAAATCTTTCAAACCAGCTTGAAATTGTATTTTATGTTTATACATGTCTGCGTAAAGAAAATATCTAATAACATTCATAATAAAAGATGTGGTTGAATTGATTGAGAGAGCAATGACGTGCTGGCTTGTGCTGGCTGGGGTCTCGGCAGTATTGTAGGCACAGCTTCTGCGTTCAGTTTTAAATTCTTTTTGAATCTCATTTCCTTGGCGAGCATAGTTTGTTCGAAACACGATCTCTCAAAGTCCTGCCCCCAAATCGTTGGTTTCATCGACACACTTGTCTTGTCCATAAATGCGACATTTTATCATCTTTTGGCCACAGAAAGCTAGATTTGGAGACGGCCCCACATCCCCATACAACACATCGCTTCACAATTATCCTTGACGATCGATTATTGTCCGTTCTTTCTCGTAATAATTGACAGCAGTCTTTGCTGGACGTTTCAACGCAGACGAACACTGGCGGCGGCTGTAACGCAGACGAACACTGGCGGCGGCTGTAACACAGACGAACACTGGTGGCTGTATTCTACTTGTGACGTCATCGCCCGAACATTGCCGAAGTGGATGTTCTCAGCGCAGCAATCAACTGTTGTTAGCGGAAGTCATATTTATGATGTTATGATCGTGATTTATTACGAATACATCAATATTAAAAAAATATATATGGCACATTTCACAATAGATATGCAACCTCTATCATATACCAAGGCCAATAACACTGACGAAATATCATTTCATAGGCCCTTTAAAAAAGTTTTTTAAAAACTGGACGCCAGTAGCTCTTATGCACAGACTATAAGATTCTCGCTCTTCTTGATCGTTGATTGGTGCAGATCAATCCTACTGTGTTCCAGACAGGACAATTTATAGAGAGATGTGTTTGACATCTGCTAACTGTATAATATCAATGCTGGTGTTTAGATATATTGTATAGTGAGTGCAGTGTAGTGAAGGTGTGGGGAGCGTTGAGTGTTCCTGTGCCAGTTTGGAGAGGAATCTGGCAGGGCTGCCCCATCTCAGGCCAGCTTCACAGCATTGCCATTGAGCCTCCTCTGTGCAGGTTGAGGCGCAGGCTCTCTCTCTGCCACGGCTGGCTCAGAGCCCTCCTGTTGTTGTGTCAGCATACGCTGATGATGTTAATGTGTTTATCCAGGATCAGGGAGATTAAAAGAGAGCCTGGATTTATATGTAAAAGCTTCTTCAGCCAGGGTTAACTGGGAATAAAATTAGGCATTTTATATGGTTCAGTGGAGCTTGGGGAACATTCCTGGTCCTTCTGGGAACCTTAGGTGGGGAAAAGGGGCATTAAAATCCTGGGAAATGAGGACTTTCACCGGCAGAACTTGGGCTGGATAAGCAGCTTTTTCTGCTGAGATCCTCTGAAGTGGACCTGACTGGACTTGCATCCGTTTATTGCTCAGTGATTAACGCCTTGTAGACACTGAAGGTCACACGGGCTCCTGAATGTGGCTTTTTGAGGAGCTGTTGTTTCATAATGACTTTCTTACAGACACCACACTTTCCTCCGCTACATTAAGGACCAAGTTTGTTGGGGCTGGCATCATTACGCCGGGCAACGTCACAAAAGAAACACTTGGTGACATGGCGGAAATTTCTTTTAGTTCACCCCTCTCCTTTCCTCCACTCTGTCTCTGACTGTAGGTGTGTGTCGCCGCCCTTCGCGAAGTACAGTGGAGGAGGGAATGTGAATGGCAAAGCAACAAAAAAAACATCAGTTTATTATTATTATTTTTTTAATTGCTTTATCTACAAACAATTTTGCGACCCCCCCCTGCAGTCCCCTGTTGAAGACCTATGCATTAGAGCATTCAGTGTTTTATTGTCCTCTGTTAGCGGGCTTATTTAGAGAACTGCAGGTAATGTGTGGGATTAGAAAGAGAAAGTAGAAGATCTGCTCACACACAAAGCCACATTTATGAAAACCCGATTCATTGTTATTGCTTTTTTTTATAATGAATTTGTATTCAATTTAATTTCATCTTTATTGTAAATCCATGAAATATATGAATTTAAAATCTGCAAAAGCCCCAGAGATGGACAAAAATACATCAAAATCTATTATGATACAAGATTAAAATTGTAACTGTATCAAATGAAACTACAAAAATATAGCCACTATTTGTATATTATATATTTGTATTTTAAAGAAAGCAACATTGTTCTTACCGACACTTCCAGGCGAACATCTCTACTAGTCATCGAACACTTTTACAGTCCTAAGTGACTAAAAATAAAACAAAAATACCTCCTGTCCACATTTCTCGTGTTTAAGCACCGTTTGAATGTTAAGCAAGGACATCGATTGGATGGAAATGGTGACACAGACGTGCCCGGAGAATTTCATAATCACTAGAGTTTGCTCGTCAGCTCCTGTTCTGGACATTCTATCAAAAGCTGATGGGGATTGAAAAAAAAGGAAAAGGAGAACAATATGTAACATAACATGTTTTATATCTAAAAATATACATGGTTTTATACCTTGTATACATTTTCTTATTTGTGTATTTTAATTGTATTGTATTTGCATATTATGTTTTGAATTTATATACTGTAACATCATTGAATATATATATATATATATATATATATATATATATATATATATATAATTGTGTATTTAATTGATATGATCTATATACATTTTTAAATAATAGACTTCACCATAATAGTTCATCTGTGTCATTTATTTGGTGTCTAAAAGATGGCTAAGATTAACCCTTGTGAAAATATTTAGAAAAAGGAAAGTTTAGTAGACTTCTGAATTCATAAATACACGTTGGAAACGATGCTGAAACAACATCGTCGCGGCTACGACAGCATGTCTACAAAAATGTCCCTTTTCAACCTTGAATAAACGTTATCTAAACTAAACTTCTGCAGACAAATAGACGTGTAATATAAATCTATTAAACGTTTTTTCTTGTCAGCCTGGATTAGCTCTCATCAGCACAGTAACTACACTTTACATCTGCTACACAACATCTGTGTCATTTAGCATCAAACACAACCAGGGGGTGTCTGAGTGATCTGACAATAACGTATAACACGACACTGGATCGTGTCTACCTCTTGCTCCATTTAGGGTCTTTTTAATCAACAGCTCCTTTGCTGTTTACTCGGCCCTGGGGGAGATGTCTTCATAAAAAAACATGTTTCCAAGACTCACTGGCCTAGTTTACAGTAAAGATGTATACTGTACTCCTGAACCTGTGCTCATACTGCCCCCTGTTGTCCACATTCTGCCATGACTACCCAGAGTGGGTCCCAAATCCACTGCATACTGACTCTCAGCAGCTTTTCAGTATGTAGATTAAATGAAGTATACTCATAAATGTCAGGATACAGACACTATGTAGGTAGGAATTAGGATACAGACACTATGTAGGTAGGAATTAGGACACAGCAGGACTAATCTGACAAGAAGTTTTGTCTCATATTCATGTATAGCCCCCATAACATATAAAACATGAAATATTTACTTATTGGGTTAACAACAATGCTTTGTCCATTACCACTAAAATAATAGAAAAAACTAAATATATATTAAAAAGTAACTCATTAACACCCTTGTGCGTTTATTCCTGACCTGCTGTGGTTTAACTTCTCACCCTGAGAGTGATGGCTGTACTCTGTGACGTCACAGATGGTCCTGATTACAGGTGCAACGTTCAACCAGCGTCCAGTGAAAAAAAGTTGAATTTCCAAAGTAATGAGTAAAGTCAATGTCAACAAAACACAAGTGTTACTGTAAATGTATCCCCCCCCCCCACACACACACTGTAAATGTATCCCCCCCTGTCCAGGCAGCAGTCAGAGCCTCCAGACGGCTGCTTGGGATGCCAGTCAGTGCCGAGGTTTCTGTTTTTGGAACATTCACTTTACAGACCCCCACAGGCTCTGAGGAGTTGGGAGTGTGTGGCCCAGTGTCGCGCCTGGATCATTCTCACCATCATATCTAATAATAGCAACTCTCAGACTCATGAATGCGTACAGCGTTGTGCGTAATGGAGCCATTACAGTAACCAAGTCCTACTTTTGAAAAGCCAGGAAAACCAAAGTGGGTAGGCTATATCAGTTTATCGGCAGATCTAATATTAGTAAGTGTGTAATGCCCCTGCTCCCCCCGCAGAGCAAAGGAAAACAATGTGTCTGCTCCACAGTCAATACGATTTAAACGGATTTCTCATGTTGCCGCTCAAACAACATCCTCAAAACTATGTGACCCAAATCCATGAACATCAGAGTAACCTACTAAACTCATTTGCTTTATGGGGGAAATGGTGCTTGATATACACGTGTTCACATTGGTTGAGGCCTGTCACACCAACAGGAGGTCAAAGTTGAGTCCATGGTTGACTCATCTTGATATTTTTCTATTCTTCCCAGTGCAGAAATAAGCGTCAACTGATGCATCCGCTGGGTGTCGGGTTTTACGCATGGCGTCCGCCAAACGGGACTGGGGCCCGCGGAGACCACCTCCTAGCATCCTACTATTTAGAGGTGGGAATGCTCCGACCCCCTGCCCCCCCCCCTGCCCCTCCTGCACACCTGCTCTGCTCCGTCTGTCCCTGTCTGACAGAGCGGTCGGTCCTCCTGCCTTCGTCCTCCCCGTCTTCACCGGAGCTCGGTTCTTGTCTTCACATCGTGCGCTAACTTTGGCTGTTTGTTCTGGATTTGTACTTTGGGTCTCTCCTCCCCTCCTGGTGGATTTATCTTGTCCAATCACCCCCCCACCTGTAACATTTTACACCCGGTGCCCTGTTATCGATGGCGGAGGGTGTGCGTCCCGAGGACTACTGCAACGAGCCGGTGGAAGACGAGTTTGGAGAGATCATCAAGTCTCGATCTGGTAGGAAGTTTTCCTAGTGTGTGTGTGTGTGTGTGTGTGTGCGCGTGTGTGTGTGCGTGTTGCTGTATATCAATCTGCGCACGCGAGAGAGACCATAAGCATGTGCATGTAACATTAAAGCGCCTGCTGAGGATGCTCAGTACCACTGACAACTCCTCAAACAGAATCACAAACTTTTCAATTAGACTGACACATGTCACAGGAAGAGGAGTTGAAAACTAAAATATGAATGCTGATGAAAAGCTGGATTGGGTCCTGAATGGTCTTTTTTTGCTGTAGAAAGTCCTCGTTACTTAACTTTTTTTTGTAGTAAGGGTTTGTTTTGTACATGAAGAACACAGATGTACAGATGGTTCAACCAGACTGACAAGGGAAAGAGAAAAGAGACATAGATGTGTTGATGTACATAATGATCTGTGTCTCTAGATAAAGGCGTTTAAATCTCAATGTGGCAAAATCTTCTTTTGCAAAGACAATGTTGACACAGGGAATTCTCAAATCTAAAAACAGCTAATGCCTGTGACCTTGCAAGCTTTTAACTGGTTGTACAGTGTGTACGTGTATGTGTGTCTGTGTGTGTGTGTGTGTGTGTGTGTGTGTGTGTGTGTGTGTGTGTGTGTGTGTGTGTGTGAGACAAATAATCCATGTCTGCTCTTCCTCAATAATTGTGTCCCTCTGTCCCCTCACACTGTACATGGGTTAAAATGTGTATTTTAAAAGGCTTAAAACGAACACACTTCTAAAATCTTAATATAACACAGTTAAGACTCTGTATGAAGAACACTTATCTCTCTTAGTGCCATAACATGTGTTGGCTTTCTCTCATTTTGAAAAGACAGACTGAGTGTTCTGCCTGTCCCCCCCCCATGTGTGTTACAACACTAGACAGCCCAGGATGTGCTCTGTACAGTACATTAGGACTCAAATAGACTGCATGCACGGTGTTTGATGTGTGATGGCCCCCACAGAAGACACATATTAATTGTCTCAGGGGGATGAATAGCTATGTTTGGTACCCTCTCACTAGTCACAAGATAAGTTTAAGTGTTCGGGCAATGATTGAACATCTGTGGAATGTTGGATCATTTGACCAACTGTTTAAATTTCCATTGAGATGAAACCATGTGAGAAGTTTAGAGAGATGTGAGGTACAGTACTGGAGTAAATGAAAGGAGTTGATCTCCACTGCTGAAACATTGAAGGATGGTGTTGAGGCTGCTACTAATAAGCCTATTTGTTATATATTATGTACTCTGAGTGCCACATTGGGTACATTTAATTCACATTGAACTTTCCCTTTATGTCCTTTTACCTCCTGAACTACCCAGTTGGTTTAGCCCAGTCCTTGCCTTGCTGCTTGTAAAGTCAACAGTGCAATCAATTTAAGAACTAAATCAGGACTAAATAGTTTCCTGACTCCTGTAACTCGCCACCTAGCCCAACCCTGGGCTAAATATGATCTGGGGGAAAGTTGTTTGTGTGATGTGTGACCATGACATCGGATCTCTTGCTGGGATGAGTTAGAGGCCGCAGAGGCTTTATTTCCTATTATAGCACTTCTAAATGCTGGATGGCCTGGAATGGTCCACAGGGTGGTGAGACACAGAGTCAAACAGACGGACTGAGACAGACAAATGGACAGAAGGGGGAGACTGGAAATCTCCCCCTTCTGCACTCATTGCCTGTCTGTCTGAATAAATAACTTTTGTCTTGCTGGCTTAAATAAAGCTTAAATTAATAAATAAAGCTCTCTCTGTCTCTGTCTCTGTCTCTATCTCTGTTTCTCTCTCTCTCTCTCTCTCTCTCTCTCTCTCTCTCTCTCTCTCTCTCTCTCTCTCTCTCTCTCTCTCTCTCTCTCTCTCTCTCTCTCTATGTCTCCCCCCCTCTCTCTCTCTCTGTCTCTCTCTCTCTGTTTGTCTGTCTCTCTCTCGCTCTCTGTCTCTGTCTTTCTGTGTCTGTCTCTCTCTCACCCCCCCAGTACAGCTGCCGTCTGCCGGGTCATCTCATGCTGAAAATAGCGGTCAGCTGGCCTGATGGACGGTTGTTGTGTGGTGTCAGATAGCCTAGTTTCGGAGGTTGCTGTGCTCATTCTCTCTCTCTCTCTCTCTCTCTCTCTCTCTCTCTCTCTCTCTCTCTCTCTCTCTCTCTCTCTCGCACCTGCTTCTTTATAATCTTTATAATTTTCTCAGCGAAACTTGTGCCCCCACTCCCCTGTGTCATATTTGACCTCCCACGTTGTTGTTCACTGTCTGTTAGAAGCTAAATGTAGCTGTCTGTCTCTGTTCTGTACAGCCAACACCCCGGCTATTCCACATACTGTGTGGTATTCGCATAAAAACTGTGAATTTCACTTTATTTTACAGGCCTGTTAATTCTTAATAAATTCCTCATTATTTCCTGGAAAGAAGTACGTAATTATAGGTAAGAATGTGTTCTAACAAGTCAGCCGATCATGCAGTGAAGGTCAGGGCTGTAAATACATATCTGTCAAGTATTTATTTTTTCTTAACTTTATTATTTAATGAGTTTTTGTGTGTACATTCAAGCAAAGGTATTGCAAATGTTAAGTATTGGGTTAGATTTTTCCATCCAAACTCCCTCCATGTCCTTGAGTTTGTAATGTTTCCTTCGCCCATTTTTCCTGAATGTACAGTATATCTCAAAAGTGAGTACACCCTTTAGATTTTTGCAAATATTCTGTTATATCCTTTCAGGGGATAACATTATCCTACTGAAACTTTGATATAACTTAAAGTAGTCAGTGTGCTGCTTGAATAACAGTATAGATTTATTGTCCTTTGAAAATTACTCAGTACACAGCTGTTAATGTCTAAACAGCTGGCAACAAAAGTGAGTACACCCCATAGTGAACATGTCTAAATTGTGCCCAAAGTGTCAATATTTTGTGTGACCACCATTGTTATCTAGCACTGCTTTAACCCTCCTGGGCATGGAATTCACCAGAGCTGCACAGGTTGCTTCTGGAATCTTCTTCCATTCCTCCACGACGACATCACGGAGCGCACGGATGTTGGACACCTTGCACTCCTCCACCTTCCTCTTGAGGATGCCCCACATGTGCTCAATTGGGTTTAGGTCTGGAGACATACTTGGCCAGTCCATCACCTTAACCTTCAGCTTCTTCAGCAAGGCCGTTGTCATCTTGGAGGTGTGTTTAGGGTCATTATCATGTTGGAAAACTGCCCTACGGCCCAGTTTCCGAAGAGAGGGGATCATGCTCTGCTGCAGGATGTCACAGTATATATTGGAATTCATGTGTCCCTCAATGAAATGCAGCTCCCCAGTGCCGACAGCACTCATGCAGCCCCAGACCATGATGCTGCCACCACCATGCTTGACTGTAGGCAAAACACATTTGTCTTGGTACTCCTCACCAGGGTGCCGCCACACACGCCGGACACCATCTGACCCAAACAGGTTTATTTTGGTCTCATCAGACCACAGGACATGGTTCCAGTAACTCATGTTCTTGGATTCATTGTCTTCAGCAAACTGTTTGCGGGCTTTCTTATGCATCGGTTTCAGAAGGGGCTTCTGTCTGGGGCGACCGCCATACAAACCGATTTGATGCAGTGTGCGGCGTATGGTCTGGGCACTGACAGGCTGACATCCTACTTCTGCAACCTCTGCAGCAATGCTGGAAGCACTCGCACGTCTATTTTTGGAAACCAACCTCTGGATATGACGCTGAGCACGTGGACTCAACTTCTTTGGTCGACCCTGGCGAGGCCTGTTCCGAGTGGAACCTGTCCTGGAAAACCGCTGTATGATCTTAGCCACTGTGCTGCAACTCATTTTCATGGTGTTGGCAATCTTCTTATAGCCAAGGCCATCTTTGTGAAGCGCAATAATCCTTTTTTCAGCCGCTCAGAGAGTTCCTTGCCATGAGGTGCCATGTTGTCCAGCATTCAGAGAGAATTGTGCCCAAAACACCAAATTTAACAGCCCTGCTTATCATTTACACCTGAATCCTTGTAACGCTAACGAGTCACATGACACCAGGGCGGGAAAAACAACATCATTGGGCACAATTAGGACATGTTCACTATGGGGTGTACTCACTTTTGTTGCCAGCTGTTTAGACATTAACAGCTGTGTACTGAGTAATTTTCAAAGGACAATAAATCTATACTGTTATTCAAGCAGCACACTGACTACTTTAAGTTATATCAAAGTTTCAGTAGGATAATGTTATCCCCTGAAAGGATATAACAGAATATTTGCAAAAATCTAAAGGGTGTACTCACTTTTGAGATATACTGTATCTAGTAGATGTAGCTTGCCTTGAACTTTCACTCTGAAGATTCACAATGTAACAGAAAACGTATGTATTGATTTCCTAAAATATGTTTTAAATATATTTAAAATAATAAAATCATCTATTAAGTTGCTGTTGTTTTTTCCATGCTGTGAATTGGGTTAGGGTTAGGGTTAGGGTTAGTGTTAAATCATTTGTAATTATACATTTAGAAATATAATGTATACATTTTTTCACTGTGATGTTAAGTCACAATACATGTTTCTATATAGCACCTCGAGCAACACAAAACTATGCAGCCGATGATTTATCCCACTCCAGGCTTTGTGTGCATGAATGTGAGTGTGTGACGTTGTGGGAGGGACTGTGTACTTTTGTGAATTGGTTTTAAAACTGTAGAATTTATCAGCGCTGACAACCTTTCATCGGGTGTGGGAGACTGAGTGTGTGTGTGAGTGTGTTCAGGCACTATGTGTATGCGTTTCTGCATGTGTAGCCATGTCCGCCTTATTATCACCCCCCGCAGGTTCATAACCACTTCACTATTACCCATCATACCTTGCCTAGGCACAGGCCTCTGGACGTTCATCTTGATGGAAGCAGACAGGGAACTCCAGGTGGAGCCCTGTGATATATGCAAAACAGTGGGTGCAATGTTCTTCAGAGGGCCTGTGGACAGAAAGCATCCAAACCAAACATCTTCTCTTCTCTTTTCTTTACTTCTCTTCTCTTCCTTTCACTTGACTCGTCTTTACTTCTCTCCTTTCTTTACTTGTCTTTTAATTTCTCTCCCCCTTGACTTGACTTATTTTGACTTATCACTTCTATTCTTTTAATTTCTTCACTTTACTCATCCTTCACTTCATCTCTTCTTTTGACCCATCTTCACTCTATTCACCTCTCCTCCTCTTCTCTTTACTCCTCTTCTCTTTGTCTCTCTCCCTTTCACTTCACTGCTCTTTACTTCTCAAACACAAAAGAAGCCATCCTCAACCAGCCAAATTGTATTCAAACACTCTTGAAAACTATGATATTACAATTTTCCAGTCTTTCTAAAACAATCTTCCCCAGACCTTACTGATAAATTTCCTACCTATCTTCTGGAGCTTGCTGGGCACACATCAGCGACCGAAACCCTGAAACACCTGCCTCCCCACCCAGGATTACCCTGAAAATAAAAAATAAAATAATATATGACCGCCTGAAGGAAGAACTGATACAGTCCAGCTAGACACCCCCCTGACTAAACTAAGGAAGTTGTTAACACACAGACTTTCAGACAATGTTGCACGTTCACACACCAGTACACAAAAAACTAAATCAATTACTCACTCCACGAGCCCCCATTTGTTACGTTCCCTATTAGTCTAGGAGGGTGGGGAAGTAACAACAACAAATTAAATAACCCGGGCGAAGAAAGGGAGAATGAGGCAACCGATTTGTAAAAGAAAACAAGAGCATTTAATTAACATACAAAGAAAAAGCTCCTCAACCAATACACAAAGGGGAAACTGAAAACAACTTTCCTAACGGAAAGTGACACACCAGAGATGGTCAAACAAAGTATCTCCACAAATTCACAATTCGGCTACACTGCTCCTTAACCACTCCAACACAGTCGCGGACCAACATCAAGCTCAGCAACCAACCAAGGGACCAAGGGAGCTGCACCTGGGGAGAGTGTAAACAGAGGGAGAGAGAGAGACACACCCACACACCACAGCACGTAACACTGTAAAACAGATCATTCCTTTGGCACTACATTTTCTCAATCTGTATTCCTACGCATAGGCGCAGCACTGTTTTGAGATCAGACTGAAATCAAACTTCCCTTTTTTGAAGATTTCAAAGATGGTGTGTGCCTCCGGGCTGTTCAAACAGAGAAGTGGTGTTGGCCTTACACAGCTGTGGCTATAGTTGCACTGAATGTATCAACACTCCACTTACAAGATTGAAACAGCTCCGCAGTTGCAGTGATCATTTCTGTGAAGAGGATTATGTAAAACCACTTCAAAAGACCTGAAGTATCCCTTTAGCATCACTTCTCTTCACTTCACTTCCTCATTTCACTTTTCTTCTCTTCACCTTTCTTCATTCTCCTTACCTTTCTTTTCTTCCTCACCTCTTCACTCCTCTTCATGTGATTTCACTTCGCTTGTGTGCTCTTCACCTCTTCTCTTCTTTTGAGTCGTCTTCTCCTGCTCTAGCCAAGAGAGGGCGCTGCCCTGCTGCACTTCCCTCTTTCATCATGTCACTCTTTATCTCTGCCACATACACCCTTCGTACTGTGTTCTATGTTATCCACAGTACAATACTTTTTTATCTTTCTCTATCTTCAGATGTAGATTTCACCCTTAAAGTAGTCTAAGGAGCCAGTTAAAGATTTGCTACTTCAGCACCAAGGACAGCGTCATGGATTACCATTACACAGCACATACACATATAGCAGGGGTCTTCAACGTTTTTCAGGTTAAGGACCCCCAAACTGGTGTAGCGTGGTGCAGGGACCCCCTACAGTATATATTGTATAGAAGAGGCTTGAAGAGGTCCGTGCGATGATTGGTGCTGCGCGTGGCGGAAATGTCTTTTAGTTCACCCCTCTCCTTTCCTCCACTCTGTCTCTGACTGTAGGTGTGTGTCGCCGCCCTTCTCCAGCGGAGGAGGGAATGTGAATGCGCAAAGCAAAAAAAAAAAAAATTTAATACAAAAAAAAGCGCAAGAAAACTTTCTCTCTGCTACTACGGGATGAAGGGGGAAGCATTTTGGTCTTCTTGCTAACAAGAGATATGATGTTAGCCCCACTCATATCGCCTACTGCTGGGATTAAAGTTGTTCCTCAGCTGTTTTAGGATCAGCCTCTCTGCCTTTTAAATCTTAACCTTATCTGTCAGCAGCACAGGGCGAGTTACAGACCTGAGTACAGCCACAGTGTCTGGGGACGATTTAGTGCAACACTACTTAAAGCGCTCTACTTTTAGTTTGTATCAGCCTTCAGTGGTGTGGGGAGAGAAAAAGTCAAAGATAAATGTATCATGATTTTACCCTCCATATCTTCAAAGGACAAAATGAATAAAGAGCGGAACAAGCAGACACATACACACACACACACACACACACACACACACACACAAACACACACACACACACACACACACACGCGCACGCACGCACATGCACATGCAAACAACAAATGAACCAAAAAGACAAACTGAACACACAGCTCCCCCAACAAACAGCTGTACCTGTCGTGTCCAATCCAGCTCAATGAAATTATGAAAATGAGACATTACTAATTTATCAAACCTGAATGAGGAACGACTTTCGGGAAATACAATTCTGAAGTCGGTACAATCCTCGATATAATAGAAACAGCCCGACTGAAAATCTGAGCAAAAGTCGTTATAGCTCAAAATTAAATCTACATTTTTATATAATGACTTATAGTAGATATTAAATTATACATATATTACATATGAATGTTTTGAAACTAGAGGAAAGAGAAGCCACATAAAACCAGTTGGACATTGGCAATATCGCTATTTTATATTGGAGCAGATCACATGAGTAATAATGTAAGAAATGTATTAAACAGTGCGTTTATCTGGCGTAACATAAACTTGCACTCGTTAGCATGTCTGGCTAACTAGCCTACTGCCTGCAGTACTGCTAACACCGCCTTGTTCCCAAGGCATAGGAGCACATCATTAATCAGGAAGAACATTTACAATTTACAGTTGAAAGGTCTGAAACACAAACTTTAATTCTGAGTCAGTGGCTCTGCATGATGAAGTAATGAAATGTGTGGACAGAAGATGGCAGCAGAGGCAGCCGATGGCTTTGTAACTGTCCTCAGAAAGACTGTGAGATGCTGGCATTGAAGATGAATGTGTGGGAACAGATCCGCCTGTTCTTGGGAGATTTGAGTCTGGCTGTGTATGAGAGAGGGACAGGTTTGGTTGGTACAAACAGAGAGAGAGAGATATATAGAGAGAGAGAGAGAGAGAGAGGGAGAGGGAGAGAGGGAGAGGGAGAGAGAGCGCACGGAGGGGAAAACAAACACAAAACAAGAAAGATGGTGGAGAAGAAAGGCATCTGGTGTTTTCCTGAGGGAAGGGAAGGATGGGTGGTAAAATAAATGACTGAGTAGTGATGGATATACACACTCTGTCTCTCAATCAGGATGGAGTGGAGGGTTCAGTGTATGATCTGACCCACATGGAGTTTCTGGGTCACTTACAGGCCAGAGGAGGAGGTGTGTGTGTGTGTGTGTGTGTGTGTGTGTGTGTGTGTGTGTGTGTGTGAGGATGGTATAATGAGTCTGGCAGACAAAGATCCCACAGGAACTCCCTCCCTGCTCAATCACTCACTCACACACACACACACACACACACACACACACACACACACACACACACACACACACACACACACACACACACACACACACACACACACACACACACATATCTTTCTGGGTTAGGAGGACTCACGCCAGGAAAAGTGGGTTTTTCAGAATCAGGTTGCACCCCATTCTCACGGCTCGCAGCAGGGCGCACATTGATCAATCAGTTCGGAGGAAGAGTCCCGCTGGGCTGAAGTCAACCACAAAAAGTTGTTCTCCTTTGCACATTATCACGCGTCATTGATGTGCCAAGCCTCCATTACCATCGCCGCTCTCAGACAGTTGGGGTGCATATCTGACTGTGTGGGATTTGTTTGCTGTCAAAACAAGGATCAGGCATATCCTGAACCTGAACGCAACGTTACTACTCTCAATGGTCTCAGGATCAGATGGGATCTCTCAACTCGTCAAAGTGAGGACCAATAGTTCACTTTTAAACGGACAATGAAAGTGACATAAATGAGTCTAAATACAACAAGGAAGAGGATAAAAAAAGATGATTATATGTCAATATATATATATTATATGAGTTAGATCAATACAGACGAAAATGCTTTACAAGTTTTTTCAGCAGTGAACATAAACATACACATACGAATGCAATGTGTCTTAGTGAGTATTACATTTTAACACAAAAGATGGATACAATGGTGAAATATACTGCATGTAATAAGAGTCTTTTCATGTGTTTGTGGTAGAAAGCTGTAGGACGCCTGAAAGTAATGCACCTTGCTGCTCAGATTAGTCACTCTGGACTGTGTAAGCTGCACAGAAGTAACAAGCCTAATGATATAAAGTAGAGGGAGATGGGAAAGATGCAGAAAAGAAGGACAAGTTTAATTTAAAAGAGTAATATCACCTTCCATCTGCATTCCCGCTGCGTCTTCCTTTTCCGAGTGCATCATTCAACACTTGCAGTGATTTCTTTCCAAGAATTTAAAATACCTTGGCTGTGTATTTTAGCTGTGTGTGTGTGTATGTGTCTTTCTGTGCATGAAAAAAAGAACATGCGTAAGCGCTTCTATAACAACTCCTTCCTCAATGAATTTTGCATTGAAAAGGGAGTGTGAGTGTTTATGCATATACGATCACGTAGGAAAAGGCCATCGCCGTTTCCCGCATTTATCATTTGCAGAAAAAGTCCATTTATATACAGAGCTTATTTTCAGGCAATTAATGGCCATTTTCAATGTCAGCTAATCTATAAAATGTCAGAAGTTTGGCAAATCTGACAGGAACACTCAGACGAACAAGAGTCACAGCGAAAAGAAGGAATAGGTTCTGTCATGAGGCTTACTGCTTAGCGTATTTGCTTGATAAATGGCTTACCACTGACAAAAAATGCTGTTTAATTAAATCAATTATTCAACTAATTGTTTAAACTATGCTAACTCAACGCACCCTGCAGCTGCTTCACATTAAAAATGTTCTGGCAGTTCATTGCTATATGAGTTGTTTGCATAATAATGATTCACATTTTCTTTCCTATATCAAAGGGAAGAAGAGTATCATCTATCGAAGTCTCTTGGTTCCAGTTCATATGGTTAACTAGCTTTTTAAGACACGAAGCACTATTGGTATTCATTCGGAGTTGTGTTTGTGTCCATCTGATGAAGTCCAATATTCAGTCCAACCCGTGGTTAAAATGCTTTGGGAGCATAAATCTCAAATTGTTCATTTAAAAATATTGGTTAGAGCAGCTTTAATATCCATGGCGTGAAGAAAGGAAGTGTTGCCTCACTCCTGCTGCCATTCGGCTGCAGAAGGTGTGCGCCAACCGACATGAACTCATCATGGAAAGGCGTGTAAATTGCACGCTACTTATTTGGGGGGGCTCTTTGCCTTTTAATGGATAGAAGAGCCAAAGAGAAAAGGGTTCGAGAGGGGACGACATGCAACAAAGGGTTGATTCGAACCTCATTTTCAGCTTTTCGAGTGTCATTGAACGCTTTTCTCCTTCCCAACTCGTCACATACAGATGCACAAGGTTTAAACAGGTGGTTAGAAACTAGGTTAGGTTTATTTATCTATCCAATGCAAATATCGAATGCTAGTTTGCAACAATTGGCAGTTAAAATAAGGACATCTGTCATGTAAAGTAAGTTATGTACGTAAGTAGTCCACGTAAATATGTCAATGTTGACTTTCTGTTTCACTCAGCAGGTTATAGATCCACGGTTTCCCTGGTTCAGCTTCAGCTCCCTTTAATCCGACCTTTGCTCTCTCCACTATTTGCTCTCCTCTCGCTCCGTACCTCTGTTTCTCTACTCTGTATTCTCTGCTCTCGTGTAGCTGTCTGTCTCCACATGGTTCTTGATTTTCATTTCTATTTTGTCATTTCATTCCCTCTCTTCTCTTTTTCTTGCTTTCATAAAGAACGTTGTCAGCAATGTTCTTTATATTTTTGCTCCCCAAAATGGGGTGACAAGGTCGTGGAAAGGAAAGACTGACTTGGAGGGATGATTTAGAAAATACAGATGAGGAAAAAGGGAGTGAAAGAAAGATTCTGAGAAATGGAGACAGATGGCCAGACGGCAGACGGGGCCACTTAGGTTGAAAGGTTGAATGGATGATATGAAGGAAGGGAAGATGGAGAAATGAAAAAAGCAAACATACTAAGTGACTGAAAGGAGCCCAGGGGTTTGTGGTGGGGGGGCTTGTATAAAGGGGTTCAGAGGTGACGAGCTTGAGATGCAGGAGGCCATGAGGAAGATGGGACCAGATGGGCGAACAGGGAAGTGAGAAAGATAGAGAAAAGAAAATGAAGACAGTTTTGAAAGTAGCACCAGTAACAGTGCACCCGAGGAGATGGCAGGAAGCCAGGTGTGAGAGAATTGAAGTTTTGAAAGCTGTGTTTCGCACATACTGTATGAGAAGCAGTAAGGGTCCGTAAGATGTTTTGTGGGTCTCTGAATAGGTTAGCAGGCAGTCTGACTCACCAGATGTGGACCGCTGTGAGAAGTCTCCCACTGACCAAATACTTCTTAATTTTTCTCCGTTCTGCTTCCCCTATGATGCCACTTTTGAAGTCTTTAAAAGTAACTGTTTTGATAGACATATATGTTACCTCTTGCGAGCTAACATGATGCGTGAAACACGACTAAGAAACAGGGACGGCCCATTGAAAACCCTAGGCACACTCTACTATTATGTTGAATGCATAACCCTACTCTGCCTCTGATTGGTTAGAACTCGTGGCATTCATTGGTTGGATTGGTTAGGGTGAGAGCCAATCAGAAGCAGGGTAGGGCGGGTCATGTCGTCCGCCATCATTCTGCATTATAATAACCGTGTGCTTCTGTTTGTTGCAGTTAGAGTTCGTATTTTGGAAGCAGATTGGAGTAAATCTACAGTCTGTTGCTGTTGAAATTGTGAACCCATTGGATGAGGAGCGGAGGGATGTTGAGAGGGGGAAGTTTCTTGATCATCTGGTGCCGTTGGATTGTGTTAAAGGCGGAGCTGAAGTCAACAAAACGGATGGAAGCGAAGTTGCCTGGTGATTCCACAAATTACTTATTTTCCAGCCTCCCACAGCTGACTTAATTTGTCAAGAGCTTAATTAGCCTTGTACAAAACAATTCAGTTCATCAGTAGGCCGAGGACCTTTTAGACCCGCACTTGATTATTCTGATTGGCTAAAGGAATTCAATCAACTCAACCTTTTTTTCACCACTAATTTGTAAATTCTTCCAGACCGTGTGAAGATTAACAATCGTAGCAAGTTGAGAATGTCTGAGTTGTACAGTACACTTGTTGACGAGGTGATCATAAACAGGAATATTACTACTGGAAAATAGACTTTAATGTAGATCAACAATATTAGTGAGATTAGTCAGAAATGAGAAGAAACTGTTGCACATCAGAGTCAGAGCCAAGTCTGTTTTGATTAATGTGTTTTACGTGTTTATGTTTTATTACAGACAGTTGACAGTGAGGAATATTAACACCAGTGTGCTTAACTTATCTTTAAAGCATGCTGAAATGTACAATATTCACATAAATATTTTTTTGAGAGCCCAGTTGAATATTGTGCAGAAAACCACATTTCTTAACAATGTGGATTTCCTTTTGATGCTGTTTGTTTTGCGTTTGTCATGACCATCACTTCCCCCAGACAAGGGCTTAATGTTGCTGAGTTTCATTAAAGGGCTGCGGAGTGTCTTGGTGGATCTGGACCCACCACCACATGCTCCCTCCCTCTCCCTCCCTTTATCTCGTCTTTTTCCTGTCACTCTGTAATTTTATTTACATTCTCTGCAATTTCCTGAATCTAACAGAGAAACTGACTAAATGTAAGTTTAGACAGACAAAGGCCTGTTGACAGAAGCATTTAAAACATTTTGCGATGATTTCAGCTCCTTCCAATGGAAAGACCAGGGTTCAAGGGTTCCTCTTGGTTTGGTGGGTCTTTCTGAGAGCAGTTAAATCACAGAAGGGTGTTATGCTGTAAAAGCATTGCAGAAGTGTAGGGCCACTTCAATGTTTGTCTATAAAACATGTGATTCTGAAGATGATCCCGTCAAAAGAGTTCCGGACGGTTAAGGACGGATGGAAAGTTCCACGAATGGTATATCTCTACGCCTACAATAGCCTTTTAACCAGATATGAAGCTGACGTAGACGGCTGAACTTGAGTCTTAGATTCTCCGACGTCTAAAGAATCTCAACGCTCCGTCGTGCAAATGTCTGCTCAAATTGAAACATTTCAACTTGTGCTCATTGGCCTGGTGAAAATTTGTCTATTTGCGCCTTTGCATTGACTTAGTATGTTATCGCGATGTGCCATATATCCGCTTTGTGCTTTGGTCGGAACACACCTTAAGAGCCCAAGGACGGACCTAATGACTTTCTCCAGCAGCAACCTGATCTATGTGTGCTGAAGAAAAGATAGCAAGTAAAATCCAAACTATCAAGGGATCCATTTAAGAATAATCAAGACAAAAACAAGTGAAAGGGCTGACATGCAGATGAAAGCGCGAGGAATGCGAGGCACAGGGAGAGACAGTGGGAGGGCTGGGGAGGAGAGGGACAGGGCTCTGATTGCAGTTAATTGCTGTTCACATCCAGGGCGGGTCTAATCACTCTGAGGCTCTTTGCATGTGTGTATCAGTGTGTGTGTGCAGAATATGATAATTCTCCCCCAGCCTCTGGGTACAGCCTTGAGCTCATTGGAGCAACGGTTTGGTCGTGCTTTAGCCTTGGTTTATAATTAGCAAATAGATTATATTCCAGAACCTCCGCTGCACCCTACATGCCTCTGAATCAGACAGGGACCCTTTTTCAACTTACATAAGACTGAGAGGAGAAACAGGGAGCCAGAACCATAGATAATAGCATATAAATAACTTTTCTTCATCTCCTTAATTTTATGTGCCTGTGTGATATCTTTGTCCCCTCTACAACCTATTTATTCTCTGTGTCGTTGCTCAGGGAGACTCTGTTTTACCTCGTGGAAGTCAGCAGTCTGGTGCTGACTTCATTTCAACACCTGCTCTGACACAGTTAACGTGTTGGGATTAAAATCACAGAAAGGACTTTTATTTTGATATAAGAATAATTTTCCATTCTGTGGGTTCGTTCATCCAAACCCCCTGGAAGTTTTTTGCTAAATAAGCTCAGTGTTTTAAGTCTTTAAAAAAATTCTTAATACTTAAATAGACCTTGAAACCACCTTTGCACCTAGAGCATAAACTAAATCAATAGAAAGGAAACATTGCAGCGAAGATATTTACTGTAACATGGTGAGGGCTGTTGCCTTTAGGCACATTTCCAAAAAACAACCCAAGCCCCCGCTCCATTTTGGATCCTGACTTTAGGTTTAGTTTTCGTACAGTTTAGGAAATGCAGAGTGTGATCGAACTTTTATGGTTTTGTGAAAACTGAGCAGCGTCTCCCTCCCTCTGAGACTTTCACCATCTGTTGTCTTCTGTCAATTAATTTCATTCACTTTTATGAGCTCATTGAGACTTAAGGGTGTCGTCAGCGATTCTGGAGAAAGGTTGTTGATATTTGAACTCACAGCCTGGTCTTAGAAAAAACCAGACTCTTGGGCAGTAGACCTCGGAGTCTTGATGCCGGCGCTCAAGGCACCCTTCAGTGTCTGTATGAGAAGTCGTTGGTAAAGATATTACGCCAAAGGCTGCCCGCGGGATCATTATGGGCTTCTGTCCAAGCAGCAAAATATGACAAGTAGGGATGAGTTCCCATTGGAACTCAACCCCTAAACTAATACCTCCCCCCCCGCCCCCTCCAGATCTATCGCTGATTTTGACAAAAAAAGTGTCTCGCATAAGAATCACTGCACCTAAGAGGAGGCCTTTGATATAATATTGAATAACGGCCTCACTCATTTTGAGCACAATCAAATCATCAAATTTCTATCATTGATCATTTACACATCTCTGCAGGTTAATGAGAGAACGTCCAATTCAAGTGTTGTGGTTGTCTTGCTCAGTTTACTCCGTTCGATTTAATTTGACCGGCAGAAGGGCAGATCAATCAGAATGTTGTCTTAATGAGCCAATCTCAGGACCTGGTAGTCTATTAGACGCCCTTAAACTACAAATACATTCATTCATGGTTATGTGTGTTGGGACATAGGAAACATATAGCTGCATAGCACCTTTTCGACAGAACTCTTAGACCAACAATGGAATCCAGGTGTTTTTAAATAATTATTTTAATGGAAAGTATTGCCTTCAGCACTGAGCAACATTTGGTCAACAGATGCCATGTCAGCTTGGAATTGTGGGATTTATTCGAGTGATCAAATTTAGATCATTATTACTGGATTTGCCAGAAGCACAGAAATGGGGTTTTATGACTTTACTTGCCGATAATGAACCACAACAAGGTACAGTTGCACAAAATATAACACACAGTGGAAACAGCATTAGAGAGCATACTCTAGATCCGTTATTCCCAAACTGTGGTGCACGTACCACTGCTGGTACGCAAAGTGATTTTATATGCATGTAACTAGTGCTTAGCAGCTACATTGTGAACAATGAATTAGTGTTTAAATTGGCAGGAGAAGAGCTACTTTACGTTAGCTGTTAGCTGTTAGCTGTTAGCTGTTAGATGTTAGATGTTAGCTGTTAGATGTATGTTAGCTGTTAGCTGTTAGATGTTAGCTGTTAGATGTTAGCTGTTAGCTGTTAGCAGGCGGTGGGCAGCACAGTCCTGCTTGGCTAAATAACGGAGATAAGAGCTAACATTAAAGGCTGTTACATTGAGTCACATTGTGATGCGTTCTAAAGTCAATTAGGCTATAACGTTTTCATGATGTGTTCAAATCTAATCTTAAAGTTTTTGGCGGGAAGGAGATGTTTTCACAGCAATATAAAATACATAGGCTACTAGAGAGGGTATTATGACCTGTTTATAAAACGGACATGTCAAATCAAGCAATCTGATTGGTTCTTAGCCGTGGTATAATGAGCGTATATCATGGGTAGAATTGTAGTTACTTTTCACAACAAGTCTGTATCCCTCCACGTCTGAGTAAAAGCTACAACCGTTGCAGCTGTTAAATTCCGTCCGTTAAGAAACAAACTTACAAAGCTTTACTATGGAGGAGTAGGATTGATCAGTGCCTATCTCCAGAGAACATCGGCAACATACAAATGAATGTAAATAAATAGCCAAATAATCGATCAACGTTGTCTGTCTAATATGTTCGCTAGCTGTTAGTGTTGTTGCATAGCAACCACCTCGCACTATGTTTTGTGCAGAAGGCAACGGAGGGATTATTTTATTTTGAACATCATTATTTAATAATAAAAACTATTTAAATTGGAGTATTTTTCTTTCATATTGCCACACTTGGTAACCGTTTTATAAACGCAATAGCTCACTTCAGACCGTGAACCACGCCCCTTAACTGTGATATAATGACCATATACCACGGCCTGTCGTGAGCTATTGCTTAATTAACTTTCTAACACAGTTGTAGTTTTAATTATGTATTATAAGCTACTTAGAGTTCTGGTTTCTAATTGTATGTAAAGACTAGTGGAATTTCACTGGTAGGCTATTGATATTGATTTCTGGTATCGTTACATCCCTCTTGAGAAGTGGTACTTTGGTTTGGTACATAGTGGTACATAGTCTGAAAAGAATTTAAAAACATTGTCAACGTTTTGGGAAATAAGCTTCTTCTTTTTGCCGCAAGTTAGATGAGAAGAATAATACCCACTCATATCAGTCTGTTAAATATGGAGCAACTGTGGCTCAGGAAGTATAGCGGGTCGTCCACCGATTTAAACTATTCCTCTCAAGCATACAAATTTCTTTAGCTTTATTAGGATTACTTATTATAATTTCCATTCTTTACAAGTTTTCGTTAGACGTTCTTTTGCTGTTGTGTTCCACATTTAAGCCGGCTTTAAGTCTCCCTGCCTAATCAACCATTGTGGCAGGCACATTTCACAGAATAAATCTGAGACAAGCTAAACAATTTAATTAGCCCTCAGGTTGTTTGAATCCATTGCTTTTGTAACGTAATGGAAAAACACTTTGTTGAGAACTATTGGAGTTTTGTCTTTGGTAGAAAATGTTAGAAGAGGTTTGTTCTTAAATAAGAAATTGACAGATATTAGATGTGAACCTGTATGCATACTGTAGAACTGTGAAAATATCCAGCATAGAAAATCATTCATTTCCATGAGTGTAATCCACTGCATAGTCTATATCCACGTACGTGCTAATTAAACTAATTAAACTAATTAAATCACAGAAGAAGATTGCTGGTGGACTGTTTCCTCTAATAATAATAATTCCAATCATCACATTGATACAGTTATTGCTTCCAAATGATCCCTGAGACACAGCATATTGAGGAAAGTATTTCAGCGCAGTTGGCTTGACTTGAGGCTGTCAAACAGGTTAATTACTTGCTCACTAGGGGAAGCTGGGCCTGCGTTTTTGGAGTGAAAATGTTTTTATTAAGTAAACAAAACCCACAAATGAAATACCCGTAGGATTGTTTCACGCAGGCAGGGTTGTGAAAGTATTTAATATCTAAACAAATGGAATGATTGGATTTAGCTCGCAGGTTTTCTTACTGTCGTTTGAGTCCTAACAGGCTTTGACTTTATTTGGTTGATCAGCTTGGGAACATTTGAGAGCTGACAGTGATCTGAACTCCCCTGGCTTGTTAGTTAATCCAACATCAGCAGAGTAGAGTATCGAGGCCTTACACTCTAACTACAGTCGTCTCATCCCACATACACACATGTGAACTCACAGCAGGACAACACACATATCAAAGGCCCACTGGAGCATGAGGAGACAAAACGTTGTAGTTGACTAACTGTTTATCACGCTGCCAGGAGTAAAAAGTGGTAATTACAACATACAAGTGTGAGTATTTTTGGATGTGTGTGTCTGCACACTTGAGTGTGTCTTTCCATGTGATTGTGTGTGTGTGCGGTGTCATTTGAGCGGTTCTCGTTTAGCTAATGACTCCGCCCTCTGCGGGATTGCTCTCTGTGGGAAACATGCATACATTTATCGCTGCTGGCAGCACAACAATACAGATGCCATAGCAACTGTAGCCGGGATACAA
>NC_041356.1:2987933-3052933 GCF_900634415.1 Cottoperca gobio | reverse complement strand
CACCCTGGAGAGCTGGAGTTACTGTCAATTCAATTTCCTAATCTGGCACTGAAATCTTACTTCCAGTTTTTAAAAACGAATGCCAGCAGTTTTGCTGTGTCCCTGTGGGGTTTATTAAAGTTCAGCCTCTCTTTCTGTTTCATTAAGACGTAGTTAAAGCCGGATATCCTGAATGTTTCTGGTGACAAAAGAGTCAGCAGCAGAGTCTTGGATGCTAAAATGTTCTAAATCTTTTACAGGTCCCTCTAATTGCTATAACTATATACTATAAATCGGATAAAGTGTCAGTCAGTTGCATTAGAGCAGGAAACAAATACTCAACTTCTTCACTTTCAGCAAAGGTCCTTCATTCAAAATCAGTTAAAGCTGCACTAAAAAGTATTGATATGTTGATATTGGATCAAATAACTATGAGTCATATGAAGGTGGCCATTTGTAATGACGAACCCACAGAAAAGTATCAACCGAATGTAATTCCTCTCAGAGTTTTAGCGCCTTTCAGCTTATTGTTTTGGTTCACTAGCTGGTGAACATAGTGGAGCATTTAGCAGCTGTTTTCTCAGGAGTTGGTGAACACTAAAACAGAGCTTACGTTCACCAGCTGGACACAAACACGACTGAATAGGCAACAGAGTGCTAACACATTTGCCATAACAACTTTAAAGGTGTTAATGTTGTGTTTTCAGCTCAGTCTTCTGCCCCAAAGTGGCAACAAAAATAAAATCAATTGATGCATCTTTAAATTAAAAGATCAAACTGTTTTAGGAGCAGAAATAAATGCCCATACGCGGTCGTAACTTCTCACTTGTTTATTTATTTATTTTGGACAAATATATTCATTGGCATTTTATTTTTCCAACACAAGACAAATACAAAAGTATACCCTCCAAATATTTTTTGAAAATAAATCATCACAACGACACAGTTAACAGACAATATTTAGTAAAACAAGTAAATAAATAAATGTCCTAAAAAAATACAAATAATAATAAAAATAATAATAGTAAAAATGTATACAAATATCTAAATAAATCAAAATCATGTAAATGGAGATGTTGAATTGTTAATACGTTTTAACAGTGAGTTACATGTTTATTAATGCATTAACGGGTACACAGCATTTCAATGTTGTAAGCTCATCAAATATATAAACATATGTAAACACATACCTCTCTGGGAACCATCACCTTATCGTGGTGGAGAGGTTTGTGTGTCCCTATGAACCTGAGAGCTGTGTTGTCTGGAGCCTAGTGCTCCTGGTAGGGTCTCCCAAGGCAAATTGGTCTCAGGTGAGGGGCCAGACTAAGAATGGTTCAAAAACGACTTCATGAAAGAAAGGAAAAGGAAAGGAGAGACCCTGCCCGGAGGAAGCCCGGGGCCCCCGTCTGGAGCCAGGCCCAGAGGGAGGGCCCGACAGCGAGCGCCTGGTGGCCGGGTTTGCCACGGAGCCCGGTCGGGCTACGTGGAAGCTACGTGGTGCCTCCCATCCATCCATCCTGTGGGCCCACCACTCATGGGAAAAACCGCTGGGGTCGGGTGCGCTGTCACATGGGTGGCAGTGATGGTCAGGGACCTCGACGGACCAGACCCGGGCAGCAGAGGCTGGCTCTGGGGACGTGGAACGTCACCTCTCTGTGGGGGAAGGAGCCGGAACTAGTGCGGGCGGTGGAGCGCTACCAGTTGGATCTGGTGGGGCTTACCTCCACGCACAGTCTTGGCTCTGGAACCGTACTCCTGGATAGGGGTTGGACTCTATTCTTCTCCGGAGTTGCCCAAGGTGGGAGGCGTCGGGCCGGGGTGGGGATACTCACTAGCCCCCGGCTGAGCACCGCTATGTTGGAGTTTATCCCGGTGGACGAGAGGGTCGCCTCCCTACGCCTTCGGGTTATGGGGGGGAAAACTCTGACTGTTGTTTGTGCCTATGCCCCAAACCGCAGTTCTGAGTATTCGGCCTTCTTGGAGACCCTGAATGGAGCCCTGCAGGGGGCTCCAGTAGGGGACTCCGTAGTCTTGCTGGGAGACTTCAACGCACACGTGGGAAACGATGGAGACACCTGGAGAGGCGTGATTGGGAGGAAGGGCCTCCCTGATCTAAACCCGAACGGTCGTTTGTTATTGGACTTCTGTGCTAGCCATGGAACTGGCCATAACAAACACCATGTTCGAACATAAGGATGCTCATAAGTGCACGTGGTACCAGAGCACCCTAGGCCAAAGGTCAATGATCGATTTCGTAATCGTATCATCTGACCTGAGGCCGCATGTTTTGGACACTCGGGTGAAGAGAGGGGCGGAGCTGTCGACTGATCACCATCTGGTGGTGAGTTGGATCAAGGGGTGGGGGAAGACTCTGTACAGACCTGGTGAACCCAAACGGGTAGTGCGGGTGAACTGGGAACGTCTGGAGGAAGCCCCTGTCCTGGGGATCTTTAACTCACACCTCCGGCGGAGCTTTTCAGCCATCCCTGTGGAGGTTGGGGGCATTGAACCTGAGTGGGCGATGTTCAAAACCTCTATTGCTGAAGCTGCGGTGATGAGCTGTGGTCTCAAGGTCTTAGGTGCCTCAAGGGGCGGTAACCCTCGAACACCGTGGTGGACCCCGGTGGTCAGGGAAGCCGTCCGACTGAAGAAGGAGTCCTTCCGGGTTATGTTATCCGGGAGGACTCCGGAAACAGTTGCAGGGTATCGAAGGACTAGAAGGGCGGCAGCTTCTGCCGTGTCAGAGGCAAAGCAGCGGGTGTGGGAGAAGTTCGGAGAAGCTATGGAGAAGGACTTTCGGTCGGCACCAAGGTGCTTCTGGAAAACCATCCGGCACTTCAGGAGGGGGAAGCGAGGAACCATCCAAGCTGTGTACAGCAAGGGTGGGACCCTGCTGACTTCAACTGAGAAGGTTATCGGCCGGTGGAAGGAGCACTTTGAGGAACTCCTGAATCCGACTAACACGCCCTCTATGGTTGAGGCAGAGCTGGAAGCTGATGGGGGATCATCGTCAATTTCCCTGATGGAAGTCACTGAGGTAGTCAAACAACTCCACAGTGGCAAAGCCGCAGGGGTTGATGAGATCCGTCCAGAAATGCTGAAGGCTTTGGGTGTTGAGGGGCTGTCTTGGTTGACACGCCTCGTCAACATTGCGTGGAAGTCTGGGACAGTGCCTAGGGGTTGGCAGACCGGGGTGGTGGTTCCCCTATTTAAAAAGGGGGACCAGAGAGTGTGTGCCAACTACAGGGGTATCACACTTCTCAGCCTCCCTGGTAAAGTCTACTCCAAGGTACTGGAAAGGAGGGTTCGGCCGGTAGTCGAACCTCTGATTGAAGAGGAACAATGCGGAATCCGTCCTGGTCGTGGAACAACGGACCAACTCTTCACTCTCGCAAGGATCCTGGAGGGGGCCTGGGAGTACGCCCATCCGGTCTACATGTGTTTTGTGGATCTGGAGAAGGCGTATGACCGGGTCCCCCGGGTGATACTGTGGGAGGTGCTGCGGGAGTATGGGGTGAGGGGGTCACTTTTGAGGGCCATCCAATCCCTGTACGCCCAAAGCGAGAGTTGTGTCCGGATACTCTGCAGTAAGTCGGACTCGTTTCCAGTGAATGTTGGCCTCCGCCAGGGCTGCGCTTTATCACCAATCCTGTTCGTGATTTTCATGGATAGGATATCGAGGCGTAGTCGTGGAGGAGAGGGGTTGCAGTTAGGTGACCTGAGGATCTCATCGCTGCTCTTTGCAGATGATGTGGTCCTTATGGCATCATCGGTCTGTGACCTTCAACAGTCACTGGATCGGTTCGCAGCCGAGTGTGAAGCGGTTGGGATGAGGATCAGCACCTCCAAATCTGAGGCCATGGCTCTCAGCAGGAAACCGGTGGATTGCCTACTCCGGGTAGGGAATGAGCCATTACCCCAAGTGAAGGAGTTCAAGTACCTCGGGGTCTTGTTTGCGAGTGAGGGGACAATGGAGCGAGAGATTGGCCGGAGAATCAAAGCAGCGGGGGCGGTATTACAGTCACTTTACCGCACCGTTGTGACGAAAAGAGAGCTGAGCCAGAAGGCAAAGCTCTCAATCTACCGGTCGATCTTCGTTCCTACCCTCACCTATGGTCATGAAGGCTGGGTCATGACCGAAAGAACGAGATCACGGGTACAAGCGGCCAAAATGGGTTTTCTCAGACGGGTGGCTGGCGTCTCCCTTAGAGATAGGGTGAGAAGCTCAGCCATCCGTGAGAGACTCGGAGTAGAGCCGCTGCTCCTTTACGTTGAAGGAGCCAGTTGAGGTGGTTCGGGCATCTAGTAAGGATGCCACCTGGGCGCCTCCCTAGGGAGGTGTTCCAGGCACGTCCAGCTGGGAGGAGACCCCGGGGAAGACCCAGGACTCGGTGGAGAGATTATATCTCCTCTCTGGCCTGGGAACGCCTCAGGAACCCCCAGTCGGAGATGGGGGATGTGGCCCGGAGAAGGGAAGATTGGGGTTCCTTACTGGAGCTGCTGCCCCCGCGACCCGATCCCGGATAAGCGGTAGACGATGGATGGATGGATGTAAACACATGTAAAATGAACTAACTAGAGATAGGACAATATTTCCTCGGGAATGTAGTGGAGCAGAAAGAATGTAAATACTTTTGTAAATTGTATATAAGTGCAGTATCTGACTAAATGTACTTGTATGTGTCACCCTGTGATAGACATGTAAGCTCATTGCTGGACTGCTGTCATTTCCCCTCAGCTGGAAATATCTCGGCAGTAACAATAAAAGAGAAACACACAAAGCTGTGGTTATACTGAGCGTCTCCTAGGTGTGTGTGTGTGTGTGTTTGTGTGTGTGTGTGTGTGTGTGTGGATGTAACCTTCCTTCTCCTGCTGTAAACAACACGTTATTATCAGAAATGTGGAGTCCTCCTTACTTGTTTTTTGGATGATGTCTGACTCACTGGGGACATTCACTGTCACACACAGTGCTCTGCACTCAGACCAGTCTCTGCATTATCCTGTCACTAGCATTTAATATTGAATAGATAAGGCTGCACCTGACAGGACTAGTTGTATATGACGGATCTCTTTATTTCCATTGCAGACAAACAGCTTCAGCATCCTGGCCTTCATCTCTGTCTGTGAATAATGGCCACTCCTTCTGCTCTAATACAGGGAGGGTAGAATTAACACTAAGACAAATTCTCTAATGTATTCATGTTTATCCAGTGTTAAATGTGTGTTAATGTGCAGCATGTTTGATCTGTCGTCCGGTCTTGTTTTTGGGAGCTGGGAATTATTTGCAATTTATGTGTTATTGATTTATTCACAGGTGACTTGAAACGTGACTCATCAGTTGCATCGCGCAATTGCTTTGAGGTTTAAATTTAGGAATCGGAGGGTTTTTAAAGCCTTGTTTTCAAAGAAGTAACAGTACAAATCTCTCCCCCTTTTACTGGAATATGATTCTTAATTAAAAACCAAAAGAAAACAATAAAAGAATACAAGTAGCGTCTTTTTTTGTTGCCTTTAATGGGTTCCTAATGGTCCCTTTTTTATTTCCTCTTGTCAATACTGCCAAATGAAAAAAAGTAAATGAGACTGCCTTACTGTTTTAATTATAAAGAGTCTTGCAGTGCAATTTAAAACAATGATTAACTACACACTTGGCAGCACAAACCTTTTAATGTAGAGCAGCTTTTTCACTGCTTAACCCCAAAAGCCCACTAACTTGTAATGTTTGGTAAATGTGAAAAAAAAGTAGTTTTCTTATGCAAGAAATAATGTAATGCCACTTAACAACAATTATCTCATCAATTGCAATGCTATTTCTCACAAAGACACAGTGCCTCTCTGCTTAACGCCTGAGGTGTGGATTATTATTATTATTATTGGGTATTACAGTGCATGTTGATATGATTGTCAACGTTGAAAACATATGTGTTACAAGGTGTGAGTTTTAATGCAAATCCATCAAAATGAAAACACGTCACACAACACAAGTAGCTCGGGATCATGGGAGTTGTTGTCTTCATTGTTAAAAAAACAAAACACGATTGCTGATGAAAATCTACCGATGTGAAATCATTTACAAAGAAATGTATTAAAGTCGTAGTCGCGTTTTGTTCACTTCATGTAATTTCGCTCTGCTGAAATATCCTCGCCAGTAATGTAACTTGCTAATTTAGCATTAGAGATGTCGGCCACACGTACAGCTACTGTAGCTAACGTTGTGTAGCGGATTCAATTCAATACATGAAATACAAACAATAGTAAACAGTAGAGTACCTCGTTGACTTCCTTCCTCACTCGCGGACGTATCATCTGTTAGGATAATATAAGTGCACAACTGAACAAAACATAGGTCTTGTCGACATTTAGATGCGGAAATGTTTTAAATTATACCTTGAAAAATGGTCTGCTGTCAGAATAACGACCAAAAAGAGGATTTCTTGTTCTGTAGAAACATTTTTGAACATTAGCTGTCACATAACCTCTGTGACAAACTGCAGCAGCAGGAGGAAATGTCGGGTTAGCATGAGCAGTAACTTAATCCGTCTTTGATACGACTGCAGGAGAGGAAACGGTAAACGGTGAGGCTGATACCAGATCAAATTACAAGAAGCAGGTCTGGATTTCATGCTGCATCGTGTCCTGCAAAGGAATGGCGGACCTATGTAGAAAGATAATGACAGAATGTACAAAAAACATGATTTTAATCATGAAAATCTGAAGGATTATGAATTTAAAAAGCCCAAACGGAGAACACCTCCCCCTTGAGGATTAACTTTGGAGAACAATTTAGTGAAAGGATGTAACTGCAGATTGACTTTGACATGAGTTAGGGCTTTTCATGAACATGTAGAGAGGGACGAGATTGAAAGACTCCAGTTTTGGCTGCTTCATACTGAAAACAGCAGATTGTATTTGCTACAGAATGATTCTTTGTAATGTTGGTTGGAATATTTAACACCTTAAAATGCCGTTAGACGGTGCTTTCCTCTGGATGTGTTCAGTATACTCTCAGCCCTTTAGCCAATTACCCTAGCAGCAGATGACCCAGGAAATGAGCTGATATTCTATTCATGAGAAGAAAAATACACTTTGCAGAGCCAAGCGGAGATCAAGTCTCCCCGGTGCGGATCCTCACGCTCGATAATTGTCTCTCATTTAACTTTTATCTCATTTGGATATTTCAAAATCAAATTCCGTTTGGTAGAATCTTCCCGGACTACAACTGTTGGGTTTGATGAATGTTTGGGAGCGCTGGAAGCTGCAGGGCTTCTCACGGAGGCAGTCCGGCGTGGTTACAAGTCAATAGACAACAGTAAACGCATAAATCAGTAATTTAGCGAGGGAGGGACAGCCTGTGAAAATAACAGCTTGTATTTAGCCGGCTGAAATTTGTTTATCACTTCCAATCAAAGGAAAGGCTCGACTTTAAAATGAGACTCTTGTGAAAGCATGTGTCCGACTCCCACTCACTGAACGATTGTGAACATCATAGCTAACTATGGCTGATTATTAAAGCTGTGTGAAGACCATTATTTACAAAATACTACACTTTACATAATGCAGTCATCTATATTTTAGAGATGGTGAGAAACAAACACCATCCATCATGACACCAAGCCACCTAACAACCAGCTAAGCTTTCAACTAACCAAAATGGATCGGGAGAAACTGGAAATAATTACATTTTTCATTAAACTTAATGCATCATCAGTCAAGCTGATGGCCTGCGCTTGGAATGTTTTCTTTCTGAAATGATATTGATATCAAATCCCATCTAAAAGAAGCCCATAAGGCTGATTGATGAAGCATTAACTTTAGTGAAATTAAACTGTTTCTGGTGTGTTACTATAGAGGACAAACTCGCTGCTACTCGTAAAGCGTAATTGATATTTGTTCCCAGTTTATGGTAGTTATCTTGATATTTTTTATTACTTTTGCTCCACTACATTTTAGAGGGAAATATTTTTTACACTTTTCCCCACTAGAGTTATCTGACAAGTACCCTGACTCAAGTGTGCTACTGAAAGGGGCACTCCACCAGTGTAAAGGTTTACTGTGAAGGTCTTTGTGGCTCTGCACGATGTCCTGCTGATCTGGTTTTCGTGTCCCGTGTGAAACCAAAAGCCAACTTTGACTTGTTATAAATTACGTCATTAACTAAAATTAACCGACATGTATTATTGCCTAAAAACATAACCAGGTAGCTGTTGTTGCATTTTGCGCATTAACCACCTGTTTAAAAATGCAACATAATGCAGGAGGAACGTAATTGACAATGCAGTTTAGTTGTAATGGAACGTAATGGACTCTCTTCAAGACATCAGCTAATAATGCAACATCAGGTAATAATGCATGACTTGTCTCAGACAACATGTAAGCAGTGGATCTCGGTGATATAAAGGAAGTAGCCAACAAAGGGGACTTTATATTGTTGGCTTCCATATTTCTAAAATCGTGGCTACAGCCCTGCAACTGATAGAACTTTTTGTGAAGTAAAATGTGACTGCAGGACATTGACAGTGGAGTTTCAGACTCTCACCCAAGTCTGTGATTCTGGCATGTGGGAAACCACCTCAGGAGGGAGGGAGGGAGAGAGCGGGAAGGAGAGGGAGGGAGAGGGAGAGAGACAGAGAGACTTTGCCTGTTGTACACCGGACCGAGCCAGACGGTGAGAGCGGAGAAGAGGAGGAGTCTCGGCCGCTCTGTAAGCAGCACCGCGAGCCTCTCGAACACAAGGAGTATTTGTGATTGACAGCAGAGGAGGAACGGCCGCAGCACTCTGACACACTTCAGTGTAACCCTCCGTGTCCGCCTTCTACACACACACACAAAAACAAACACACACACACGCACACACACACACACACACTAACACGCGCACACCTACATCAGCAGTGCTTGTGCGTTCACCTGGGTAAGCAGAAGGTCGGTTACGCACAGTTTGGGGGAATTTGGAGAACACCTCCGGCATTCACCTGTTCATCTGTGCCGAGCTGCAGAGCGGCTCAGCCCAGCTTGGCTCGACTCGGCTCGGCTCGGCGGGGATTAAAGGCAGCTGAGATGTCAAGCGGCTAGAATGGCACGTTTTCAGGTAAGACACTGGAAAGCAGGCTGGGTGATTGCTGAGAGTGTCATGAGAGCAGCTGCACGCGACTGTCAGCTCATTTAGACAGGAAATAGGAATTTTTGGAAGATTAGTCCTGCAGCGAGTTTGGTGAATTCTGCTGTTTATCATCCTCATGTTGTTTAGGAATAAAGTATGTATGACAACAGGCAGGCAGGGCGGTGTTATGCAAGAGAACTGACATTCCTCAGCATTTAGCTCGTGCGTGCGTGTTTGCAAGTCATCTGATGATGCTGTAATAGGACACGCATTAATCTGTATCTGTTTATTGGCAACACGTGCTTCTGTTCTGTCATTATAATAAAGTGTCATTAAATTTAGAGAGGGACTCTGAGGACATCCAGACTCAACGGTGTGTATGTGCGTGTGTGTGTGTGTGTGTGTGTCGCCCACAACATCAACGTCTACTCCCCTTTTTTTTTTTTATCTCTTGTTTTGTTTACCCTTTACACGAGGTAATGACAGCTCCCTCTGAGCCTGCTCGCTTTTATAAATAAAGGTTGAACTGGATTTAATAAACTCTTCAACGAAAGAGATCACTTTCTATATCCAAAAATAATTACAAGCAGCTTCATTTGTGTGTGATGTTTGACCTGATCACATAAACTCACTGTACACCAGGACAGGTTTACTGTAACACACACACACACACACACACACACACACACACACACACACACACACACACACACACACACACACACACACACACACACACTATATTTTAAAGCAGATGAAAATACTTGAAAGTACCATAAGGCTATAAACCCACTATTGAGCATCTACAAGTCCTTTAAGGCAAACAGTATTGATGCCACGCAGTGCGAGACAGAAATCATATAAAGTAGTCAGGTAATTGTAAACCAATGTGCAACAAATGAGTATAAAGTGTCCTTTCTGAGACATAAACACAGTGCTAGTGTAATCACTTTACACAAACGAGAAAAAGATTGAAAAACAATACAAAATCAATTCTTATATTTATATAAAGAACATAAAAGTAAACTAAATCAAGAATTATTATATATATATTATTATATATATATTATATATATTAGTTTGTATTATTATAGTTATTACAGTTTATCAGGTTCTTAAATTCAGGGATGACAGATTTTAAAGCAAATCTAGCAAAATACTTCCTTAAAGTATCCAAATGTTGTTTAAAGACCCCCATCCACACACATTTTAAGATGTATAAATGTACATCTAAAAATGATTAAAAAGTAATGTTTGAATCATTTATTTTGTCTGGTTTCTTTATGGTCAAGCACTTCATAAAATAATCTTTAAAATTCACAAAAAAATCCAGAGTGCCTGAATATGTTGTTATTATTGATTTCAAAGGTTAACAGCTGGACACATAATGTCTCCTACTTCACTGTTAATTCAACTAAGTGTGTGTGAGCTTGAGGTTTCAAGTTTCCACATCTTTCTGGACCATGATTGGCTCCAGGCTAGTTGTGATGTCATAAATCCTGCCCGAGAGTAAAAGTGAGATTTAAGGTGAGCACAGAGAAACTTCCCCTCCAGCAGATGAATGTTAGAACAAACTCTGCACATACATCATTCTGCACAGTGAAGGAACAAAAAGCAAAACACATTTTTGACTGGAGGGGGCTTTAAAATACAGGCTGTAAAATTCCGAGACTTGGCATTTTAAAGCAGCACAATTAATGTTTAATGTATTAGTCAAAAGCAAATCACTACCTGAAAGTATGCAAGAGTTGTTTGAAATGAGAAAACCAATATGACTTCAGAGGAATATGGATGTGAGGACTAATGTATATAAAAATCATTGTAGAGCTGTTTCATAAATTCAGCTTTTTAACTTACTGAGGAACTGAAAATATGTAGCTCACTTAAAAAAATATATACAGTATGTATTCAAAAAGTATTAGTTTGTAGGAACAGTGTTGCTTTTTGACATTAAAAAGGTATTTTATTGTGAAAAAGGCTCAATAACCTTTTTGGTCTGTAGATATCCGTGTTTTGTTAGAAGTTATTGCCATTTTTCTTCTTTTTTTAAAATTATATCCGAAAGTGTGACTTATGGTGTTTCTGCTCAGCAGGAGACACAGATGTTAACTGGAGTCCCAACAGTAGCATCATAACAATATCATAGTGATTTCTTTCCATTAGGGAGCGACTAGCCAGCCAGCCTGCTAATCGGTTCACCCCGGCTTGTGTGCCTGGCAGGCGGGGCAGCTGACACCCTCCATCGGTAGCCCTGTGGCCGCGAGCCAACCGTGACCAGTAAACAAACAACACATACTTCCTGTCTGTGTGCAGCCCTCTCCCCCAGGCTGTCGGTGTAAACGTACCACAGATCGGTGGAGGGTTTGGCGACGCTATGGCTGAGCGTGGTCATTTTAGGTGAGGCTGATTAGTGTGCAGGTCGTCTGTGCGTGGGTGAGAGATGAAAGATCCCTTTCACGCTCCTGTGATAACATCCAGGAGTGATGTTGGACGATGGATCAAGCGTTGTGTGTGTGTGTGTGTGTGTGTGTGTGTGTGTGTGTGTGTGTGTGTGTGTGAGTGACAGAGAGGGAAGTCTTTAAAGCCTTGTCAAGCTGGAAGATGCTCGTGTGCTCATAGTGAGGGTTTCCCTCTACAAAGATGTTGCATGTGTGTTAGATCCAATTCATCAACTGATAAACTCTGTGTGCTCGTATGACCTGAAATGCATTTATCTGTACATGACACAGAGTATGTTTGTGTCTGCGTGTGAGGAACATGTACCATTTGTTAACATTTTAGTAAAGCGGCAGTCATCCCGCACTTATCCCATTAAATAAGTGTGGCAGTTCTGCTCTGTGTGTGTGCGTGTGTATGTGCACTTACTGTGATTTGTGTATACCCATTTATGAGAACTAGAAATGAAAGTGTTTCTCTTCAAGCCATTCCTCTTCTTGAAACTTTGGTGATTCTTTTTAAAATGTATGCTTTTCTGTATTTTACCACCATTATAAAAACACAAAGAAGAATTTTGAGTGGAATCTCTACCAGGAGGAGCAAATACAGCCCAGCTGTGCCATACTGTAAGATTCACATCAATCAATATTTGATTTATTGATTAATCTGTTGTACCTGTAAAAAGGGAAATCGCTTTTTATGTCGCACCAAATGCCCCAAACCTATAATATTCAATTAACAATGATATAAAACAGCAAAGAGAAAAAGAAGAACATCTTCATATTTGATATACTGGAATTAGAAAATTCCTCTTAATGATTAACTAGCGATTATTAAAATACTTTTTTTAAATCAAATTTCTGTCCATTGACAAATTATTTTGTAATTAATTAGTAAGATGGAGATGCATGTGCAGTACAGAAACACAATATCATCATCACATGAAGTAGATGCTTGCTGGTGGAGATGGTGATGACTTGCAGTGCAGAGTTTGCACAGTGTGGTAGTTTTGAGTAAAGGATCTAAACATGTCTTCCACCTCTGAGCCTGAGTTATAAACGTACAAGTTATAAATGGCAGCCTCTAAGCTCGGGTTATACGAACAGAGAGTCCTAAAAAAAAAGTAATTAAACCCTTCCAGCCTGCATACATGTTCTTTAGCTGACCTCTGAGTATTATTATCATGTTGTGTTGCTGAACACCACCAGTATTGTTCCAAATAAAAGCGTTACTTTATCAGTCGGGAGAGGGCCGTCCTCACAAGTATAATCATACAAATGTGTGTCAGGCTGCACCAGGTGCACACTGGGATTTTCCACACTGGGTCAGCTCACCTCATTATCCTCTTTGGACAAGGTCGGACATAATCCCCCTCTCTGCCCTCCCTCTCCCTCAGCTCTTTTCCCCTCCCTCTGTCTCACTCTTGCATCATCTTTCTTTAATTGTTCTACCTGTCTGTTTACCTGAACCTCGTTCTATTTTTGTCCTCTCTTTTGTTGTTGTTGCTATTTTTCTCCCCCTCTCTCCCCCTCTCTCCCTCTGTATTGCACTATCCTCTGTCTCTGCATGTGGATTGATTAGCCTAGTCTGCTGTAACATGGAATAGGGCGGCGGGGGGGTGGGAGGCATTTGAAAGGAAAACGGTCGCCATCCGGCCATCCGTTAAACTGCGGTGTATGATTCTTGTTCTGTCACCCTTGGCGGTCTACCTCTCACCGCCTAATACGCCCCTGTCACGTCCTGGGGGAGCTGCCGTGACTGAGGGACCAATGCTTAAAACTGTGAGCGTTCAAAGTGAGAGAGCGACGGATGAGGGTGACGGGAAGAAAGGGAATCAAACGTATGGAGCGTCATGAAATAAAATTGTCTTTGTAATGACACTGTGGGCCAGTCAGCAACAAGTGCCAATGTAATAGTCAGTATAATCAGTATAATAAGAAAAAAGGCTGTAATAAAAGCTAAAAGTATAAAATCCATTCAGTTGTTTAAGCACATAGAACCAGGGGATGATGTAAAATGTCAGTATTTCACAAAAAAAAAAAAAAAAAAACCAGGTTCAGTAAAACCCTATACAATAACACAGTGTTATTAGGTAAATTAAATAAACTCAATTAAATGGCATGGATGTTAAAGTAAAAATAATCTAAATAAATGAAATTATCCCCCACAAAAAGACTAAAATACTAATAAAAGTTTTTTAAAAGTCCCAAGAAGTGAGTCTTGAAAAGTCAAAAGAGGTGAGAAGAGCAAATAGCAGAAAGAGGCAGAAAGTGACAGCTTGTATTCCTTCTTGTGTTTATCATGGCTGGACTGTCTGAGCAGCCGGCTGAATAGAGCAATGAAAAGCAGATAGATGGAAGTCCGTGTGTCTGTCTGCCCGCCGGAATAGAGCGATGAAAAAAGGGATAGAGCCATGAATAGCTTAGTGTGAGCTGGCACAAGCCGTGATTGTATTGACAGCTAGCTTATTGTGGTGGCACTGAGGCCCTCGATAAATCACCTGTCCCCTCATCCAGTGAGAGTGTTTATGTGACATCACACACACACACACACACGCTTTTTTCGGTGTATTGATGAGCAGCCATCTTTGAACGTGGTATCCATCTCTCCTTATACAACCATTGTCCTCACGTTTGCACTGTAAGACAGGATTTCTAAATGAAAAAGTAGAAAGTAGAAACACCACAGCAATGATCGCATCACATCGTCATCCGTCATTGATATTTTCTCTCATATGATTCATTCAACAGTTCGCTCAGCTGATTCATTCATAATTGACATGATGCACGGATGGAAACTAAGGGGGAAAGCATGCCTAGATCAAAAACTGGCTGTGCACCGCGCTGCATTTATACGGCTTATTGTATTTTGCTCTCTTCTGGGATCTTAATCAATTTTACAGCATACAAGTTCATAATGTTTAGTTTATAAGGTGTGGTCACAGAGAAGGGTTCAGAAGCCTTCACAGTGTAAGCTGAGTTGGCAAGGAGCATAAATTCAACCACATAAACTACTCCTACTTGTAGTGTGTGTGTGTGTGTGTGTGTGTGTGTGTGTGTGTGTGTGTGTGTGTGTGTGTGTGTGTGTGTGTGTGTGTGTGTGTGTGTGTGCTCAGAGGCGCTTACATGCAACACTATAATTATATTATCTGAATCGTTTTTGGCTGTTTTGGCGTTAAGATAAAAATGACTGGTGATGTGTCCAACACCTCAAAGGACTGTGGCCTGTTGCAAGATGTTCTTTCAAATGTAACTTAATGTTTCCTTAGCATCCTCAAATTCACTTTAAGTCCTGTTGTTAGGGCTCTTCCTTAAATATGTACGTTTTTATTAGTTATGTTGTGTTTTTTTATCTTAAGTAATTCCACTAAAATCCATTCTGATGTTGCACAATCATCCTTGGCAAAAACTTAAAGAAGCAACTTAAGACCTAGGATCCTCTCTAGGTACCGGTCCACACTCCGTACATGACCGTACGGGACTTGAACCTGACGACCCTCCGGTTTCCAAACATTCAGACGGAGCTGTCTCACAAGAGTGTCAAGTGTTTGTCGTTGTTCCTCACCAGGAATTCATCGCTGACACTGGCGGATAACATAGTTTCCATCTCACCCTTGTTCTGTAACTGGAGGTGCGGCTGGCTGGATAAGGATCCCAGTGGAAGTGCTAGCCGCGAGCTCACCGGTTACAAAGTGTTGCCTCATCTTATTTTGTAGCGACATTAGAATTTGTCCTCTCCTCGCCTCGTTCTCTTCACGCTGTTGCAGTGCGGAGGGATTGACTTAGCGTCTGTCACTGGGATCCGTGTACTTGTCTTTATTCAAACATCACATGGAGGTAGAGTTGCTGTCGGATATTTTACTCCAGTCTTTTGTCAAAATGAACATTTACACTAAGTCTGAAATTGTAGTGCTGTGGCTCCAACATTGATTTTGTTTACACAGCAATATGGATTTGATTAGAGTCATTATAATTTACCCAGTTAATAGCTTAAATAGGAACAAATCAATGCACGCGGGTATAAATAGATGGACAGGTGATTGGATGAAAGGTTGAAAAGCGGGATGAGATACAAATGTGTGCACAGACAATCAACAGATGGAGCCGTTTCTGGTCTCTTATGAGTCAGTTTTCAAATTTGCAGGCATTTCTGTGGCCAGGTTGGAGATCTGGTTCCAACGAGCTGCCCAGGTCAGTGAGGAACAGAGAAGGAGAGTTGAAAGGCAGCCTGTCTGTTTGTGGTTATTTTTTAAAGAGGCTTTCCTTGTAGATCAAAGCAAAGGCTCCACAGAACAGCTCTGAAACGGTATGTTACATTTCTCTCTGTTTTTGTGGAAAGTGTTTTGCTCTGAGGAGTTCCAGTGTAGTTGAATTTGGTCTTATGATGTTGAATGCAGGCGCTATTCTTTGGTCACACAATTCTTGTTTTTTCCTGCAATGTTGTGGAATGTGGCTGTACAAATGCAGTGGAATGCATCAAAGGGAGAGTAAAAACAAAAGGAAAAAGATGTTTTTACGGTCTAAATATCTTCTCATGAATGTGGAATTCTCCAACCATTCCCTAACTTTTATGTTTTTAAGCCACTATTCAAATTGAACTACAGGGAGTGCAACCGTCTTAGGCAGACAGGAGAGGATGCAGATAATGAAAATTAAAAACGTTATTGTCAAAATAACCGATCACTGGAAAAGGCTAAATTTGCTGAGGAAAGTGTAAACTTGCTTATGCTGAAGAATTGTAGAAGTAAATTGTTTAATTTGAAGCTCATAAAGCAGTTAAAGTGTCAATTAAAGTTAAAGCACTGAAAGTGTCAGTAAAACTGTAAATATTCAAAGTTGAGATGTTATTTAGTGTTATCACTGAAAGTGTCAGTAAAACTGTTATCACTGAAAGCAGTTGAACTCAGTTGAAGTGCAATCAGTAAAAACATTTGCAATCAGATGAAGCGTAATCGCAGAAAGCGTTTGAAGGTTCACTTAGTTAATCTAAGTCGGATGAAGTGTCACTGTGTATGTAAACACTAAAAGTGAGAGTAGTGGAAGCGAAAGAACAGCTGTAGAGTGAGCAGGTGAAATGCCAGCTGATAAGATGTGAAAGCAGCTGCAATGTCTGCTGATGTCGTAGCAATGAAAGCAAATGAAATGTCAGTTGAATTGTTAATAATTAAAACCATTGCCAGTGGAAGTAAAATAGTTAAAGTGCAGGGTATCGTGAGCGTGCAGACATTTAAGCAGTTAAAATGTCAGTTGAAGTACTTCAAACTGCCAACTGACGAGATCAGTTCAAGTGTTAGTTGTCATGTACTGGATGAAAGCAGTTGATGTGTCAGTTAAAGTGTAAGTGAGGAAAGCGCTTGATATTTGTCTTCAAGTGCACATTAATTAAAATTCCGTGTCTCAGCCATGAAAGCAGTTGAAATGTTAGTGGAATAAAAAAATTAAGCAATTTGATTTTCAGGTTAAGGTGATATAAATATTTATGTCAGTGTCAGTTGGTATGACAGTAATGACAGCAGTTAAAATGTCAGTGTCAGTTAATATGTAATGGGTGAAAGCAGTGTAAGCAAGGAAAGCAGTTGAACTGTCACTTCAACTCCATGCAGCCAGCTGAAACGGGAGTTGACATGTAAGCACTGACAATAGTGTATGTGAGCCTCGACCCCGGGCTCCTAAAGGGACATTTGGTCATTTTGTGGTCTGCCATGATTTTCTATGAAGAGCTGTCCAAACTGCTTAATGTGGATCGACGAAAGAGAAAAAAATACCTCTTGTGATGCTAAGAAAGCTTTGAGTTACCTCAACAATCTGCCTTTTGTTTGTTACTGTTTGCATCTGCTAATGAGCAGGACATTTCTTTAACTGCCTGCTCCACGTGACATTACCTGACACTTTATGATCCCTGTGAAGAAGTCAGCTTCTCTAATGGAAGTTCTGAAATGGAAAACATTGAAAATCACATCATGTTGCTGTAAGCTTTTAGAGGGCCAACAGATATTGTGTGGCCTGCTGGCATTACTTTGGTGTTTCTAAGTGTGACTACATATTCTCTCTGCTTTAGTGATGAGAGTGAGAGCACTCTGTGCTTAATAATGGCTAATGTGCGTGCCAATGTTTTTGTTTCTAGGCACCTGTGTGCATGAGTATGTCCATTTGTCAATTTAACGGTGTGTGTGTGTGTGTGTGTGTGTGTGTGTGTGTGTGTGTGTGGCACAAAAGTAGCCCCATCTGCATCACTCGATACCATTCACATTGATTTTCCTATCAAAGATGTTGCTTTTAGCCCCCCGGCAGGCACTCACGATGCTCCTTTGTGTCTGTAAGTGGTGGACCGAGGACAGAAATTTGAATGTATACGGTATGTGTGTGTGTGTGTGTATGGCAGAGTGAGTGATGGAGACGGACCTTCAGAGGGACAGACGGAGATATAAACAGAGGAAAGGAAAGAAAAGAGAGGAAGTGTTGGGGTGAAGAGGAGAAAGTCTGTGTCATGAACTCTGTGTTGCTTTAAATGCAAAGTTTATCAAAGCGTATCTGGATACACGGTGAAGAGTAGAAGACACACACACACACACGCACGCACGCACGCACGCACACACACACACACACACACACACACACACACACACACACACACACACACACACACACACACACACACACACACACACACACACACACACACACACACACACACACAGTAGTTTCTAACTCAGGTGAGTTTGTTTGTCAGATTGTTGAGTATCCTAAAACTGAATATGTATACAGGGAACTGAATAATCAGGTTACACTTTGTGAAGCTTCCAATTCTCCAAAGTCATTTTCCTCTTCTCTTGTTAGATTAAGTCTTCAGATGTGAAACAAATAGGCATTGAACTTGTCTTTGCAAGGGACTTTTTGTGCCTTTCTGCAGTATCTCTAACATGGTGTGGATGACAACAACAATTCTATAGTAAATATACTGTAAATATGATGCCCTTCGCCCAGCGTTCAGCAGAAACAGATGCAATCTAGAGATTAAACCCACCCACGGTTGCTCCTTTCTTATTTCATTCCTGTGTTGTAGCCGGGCCGGGGCTTGTCGTGATTCAGCAGCTTGGAACGAAAACCTCATTGCAAACAGATGCCATCCAGAGATTATCCTGGGCCGCCTCACATGTATTGTCTGTGCTTTCCTTCAGTTTGTGGTGAAAAACCCCAGAAAAAAAACAATGTCAACGGATTGATTCTGAAGATTATTCTGGAGTGATTGTCACTCAGCCTGATTGGGTTACACCAGGCTCACATAATTCAATCTGATTGTGTATTGATTTCCTGCTCGATTGACAAGGGCGAAAAAGGTTCGTCGTCATTTCAGTCCGTTTGTACTTGTTGTGGTTGGTGTGTGTAAGCAAGTACGTGCATACCTTATGGAGAGAAAGCAGGGGGAGAAAAGGGAACCTGGAGGAGGGAGATGAGAGTGTGAGAGGACTGGATCTATTGCATTGTCAGGAGGACTGCTTTGTGTGTGTAGTGCATGTGTGTCATCATGTTTTTGGCAGTGTGCTTATTGGCTAGTAGATGGACCTTCTCATGCTGTGTCCTCCTGGTCCTGACTCAATGCTGTCTGAAGATATCAAAGCTTACATCTTCTTTATGTCTGTATCATTTTTTTTGCATTGCGACTGCTGTCTTCCCAGCTCCTCCTGCACGTCCCCCTGTTTCTCCCATCCTTCCACTTATACTCCCCCCTGCTACACACCGTCTGTTACTCCAGAACACTCCTACACTCGGGCAACAGGCAGCTGCACGCAGACCACGTACTCCTCTTGTGGATACAAAGTGGAGGGTCAGTGTCCTCTACTCCGCAGATAATATTGCCAAGAATTCAGCTTGATTTACATTTATATGCAGAAAAGCCAAATAATATGCAGGTCTAAGAGCACATGCGGCTCCCACATATTATTTCTCCAGTTATTGATTCTGTTTGACCGCTGCCTATTTGAGGTGATTTAGGTGGGTTATATTGCCTTCAGCAGTGACAGAAAGTCAACGTTGTTATAAATGTAATAGAATGGCACAGTGGCCCTTGACAAATAAATTCATCATGAAAAAAGACAATTGGCTACAGCTGCTGGCAGAATTTCCTCGAAAGGTATTGCAACACATTACCTCAGTTTCCGGGCTTCAGTTGTCCGTGTATTTGGAGGTAGAACACGCTAAAAATATCAGCTTTTATAAGACACTTTCAGGGCCTTCAGGTAAAAGCCTCTGTCAAATTGAAAATACCCTGTACATCTGTGTTTCTGCAGAAGCATTCTTTGTATCACAGCATTTAATCCATCTCTTGAGCTTGAAAGAAGAATATTTGATTTAATGAGAGTCATTTTAGTTAAAATAAATACTACATGGATCAGGTGTTCTCTTGTTAAATGTTAAATATGCAGCATTATTATATATCAACTATCCAGTAGTATATACTGTAGTATAGTAGTGACAGATACGATTGATTAACCTAAACTATCTGTCATCGAGGTGAAGGCTACATTGAGCGTTGAGTTATATGCAGTGTTTTACACTGGAATTATAATTATTTTGTTAATGCTGCTCTAAGTTCTGTGTGTGAAAAAGCAGCAATTTAGCATAACCGAGTCATGTGGGCTTTGTATTTCTTCCTGTAGAGGAGGACATTATTGGTTTCACAGTATCAGCATGATGTATTCAGACGGCAGGTTAAGCAAAGTGCATCCGTACAAATGTATTATTAACCGCTTAGTTGTTTAAGAGGGAAAAAGACTTGGGTATCGGACATGAAGGAGCGGTATCAAAGCATCCCTAATGGGAGATGGGCAGGAAGTCAACGGTCAGCACAGACTGAGGGATAGAAGCTGTTTGTAGACCCACTCATCTTTGATGCCCTATCGGCCAGGCTGGGCGTGACTTAATTAAAAACCCACTTCCTGCCTCTTCGGTCACATGACTTTCCCCAGAGACACGATACACCCCCCCCTCTTATCCTGTTGTCTCCCGAGGAGCTTGATAGGCCTGAACCACGTCTTCATTTCCTGTCCTTTGAGTGTGGGATCCCTTCCTGTAACAGAGCGATCTACTGCCAGATAATGATCCGTCTGAGAGATGACAGGAGGACAATGAGGGTTTTGTGTGTTTGTGTGCATCGCTCTCCTTGTTATCGCAGCGCAGTGTGTATGTGCGGCTGATGTTAGACATGAAAGTGGCCATCAATCAGCCACTCGATACCTCTGATTACAAAAATTTGCGCAGATGAAGGGATGGGGAAGAGATTATGGAATAATGAAATATTGTTTTACAGATTGTGAGCTCTGCTTCTTCTCTTACCTTCTGAGATTCATACACACGTGTGTGTACTGCCAGCACATACATGTACTATATATGTTTATATTGTGTTGTTAAATTCAGACACAGCTACGTTTGCTTTCCTATCGTGCAGAATGTTTGTTATGTGCTACTGATAGTAGAGATACACTCCCTTTTTTGGTGTATGTTCGAGTGTGTGAGCAGCTCTGCCTTATTACACAGTGTGTCTATATCAGTAATGGGGATCTTGCTGCCAGACTGTGGCTCTCAAAGAAAACCACTTAGAGGTGTCCAGGGAATGCCTTGGACTTAGTGGGGCTGCCTCTGCATGGCTCTAATGCATCTCTGCACACACACACACAAGACATGATCCGCACACACAGACGCCACTGCAGCAGGAAGAGCAGCAGCACTCACATGGACACAAAGAAAAGTGGAAAGCTGACTTAGTATCATTTAGAGAAGTCTGTTTTACCTTTGTCTCCTGTATTAATTGTGCTTCAGTGCTTTTGGTAATAAGTGAGCTTGTAATATTCTAAATTCTATTACTGAATAAGTCAGTAAATAATTTAGTTAGTTTGATAATAAAAGAAGAATGTAAGACTTTCCCTTTAATCTCTAATCAGCTGGGGAAAAAGCAAAGCATTTCTTTCCTTTACCATCACTTACTGGATAAAATAAAATAAATCCAAGCTGATCTGCTAATGCTGGTTTGCAGAATAGAGGCTATATACAGTGTGAGTGCAGGCACAGCCTTATTGCCCATCAGCAGTTGTGGTGGTGGTGTTATAGGTTATACCTTCATGCAGATCTTTTTGTAAAAGTAGAAATGCAACAGTGTAAAAATACAAGTCCTGCATTACAAACGTTACTTCAGTTAAAGTATAAAAAAAATAGCATCAAAATATACCTAAAGTACCAAAAGCAAACACACTCATTATGAAAAAATAACTTATTTTTCATATTTGGTAGTTAGTGATGAATTAATGTGTAAATGTCACATCCATAACAGTACAAGTTATATTTATGATTTACATTAATATTTAACAATATGATTCTGCAAAGTAAATAGTAATTATAGCCGTCAAATAAATGTAGTGGAGTAAAAAGTTCAAGAATTGCCTCAAAAATAGGGTGGGAGTATAAAGTAGCATAAAATCTAAATACCCAAGTAAAGAAGAAATACCTCAAACTTGTACTTAAGTACAGTACTTGAGTCAATGTACTTTTTCACATTTGACCATTGTACATACTGTAAATAAAGCTTTTACACTTAGCCCCGGCCCCACGGTGATGAGATATAATCAATGAGCATCAGTACACTCCATACAGTAGGGCGTTTCATCAGCCTTCAGAGAGCCACGGAGATATTTGTTGAATACCAACTTTAGAAGACCTTGCGGCGGTGAAACTTCACTTCTCCCTTGTTGTACTGCAGTGATTAAAAGCTTATCTGCCATGATGTGTGCGTGTTAGGGAGAAGACTGCATTTGCATTACAAACACATAATGCACACTTATATTCCCGAAATGGAAAAAAAATGCAAAGCAGGCATACAGTATGTGCACATATTTTAAACAAAGCATAAGGAGGAGAAAATTGCATACACAAAATCAATGCAAGCATCCCAGAACACACGCACACATGGACACACACACACACACACACACACACATAAAGAACATCCCAGCACACACACACTTTGCAGGGGTAATCTCCGTTGGGTAACCTATGATTGAACTCTCCTCCAGCCCTCTCCCTCTCTCTCACACACCTGCCGTGACCTTATAATGATCTTCCACACTGCACCACGCAAACACATGCGCGCACACACAGACACACACATTGTCTCTCTATATTCCCTCACCGGGTCTGTAATGATCTGCCTGGCACTCCATGCTCTGAATCTTTTAACAGTCCACTCCTCCACTAAGTCTCGATAGAGAACGCCGCACGTGTGTGTGTGTGTGTGTACACTTCATCAACACCTTCATATATAAAGTCTCCAAGTATATCACTCGTGAAATCTGTGATCGTCTTCACTCTTTAGTCATTTCTCACTTTATTTCTGGAGCAAACTTCCAATTCCAGCTATTCCTGAAATTCTTAAGGCTCAATGTACAGTTTGTTGGCCTACAATCCTATCAAAGCAAAAAAAAGAAATTTCCTCCTATCTTCCAGAGTTGTAATACTAACACAAAACAAAAAATCTCCTCATGCTTCGAAAGGATTTTTTCATTCAATACAGGCTCAGTGTTTTTCATGGCTAAATGCACTAATTAGTACACCAGAATCTTGTAAACTGCTACCATGAAATCTACAGCCTCTTGTGAATTGCAGTGAAGAAACTCAATATTGTGATTATGTCTCATTCAGATGAATTATGCAGCCTGGAAATACAGAGGTCCTGGAGCTGATGTGAGTCCCCTGCTGTGCGTGCATATATCAGCTCAGTGTTGTGTGCTGTTTTAAACCTGAACATGGAAAAGCACAACAAAGTGTTTCTCAAATTGACTTGAGTAATATGGGGAAATCTAACTCTGGTGAGCACCAAGAGCTCACAAAGATATTATATAATATGAGTTTTACTCATTCATACAGTAACTGGGCCTCTAATGATATGAATAGTGACAAACTGACACTTTTTGTATTTGTCTATAGTATGGCCCTGGTCAATTTCGAGGCTACTATAGACATAAGTGAACTATTCAATATAGCTTTAATAACTAGTGTTTATAACCCTACCAGTCAGGTAACTTTAGTTAATAGTTGATTAAACATACTTAAGCTAAAGGAACAGTTTTACCTTGTGTTATCAAAGTGTAAGTGAATGCCACTATGGGGTGCACTTGCTGTTTGGGATAGTTTATTGCTTATTGTTTATTCAAGTTCATATGTCCAAAGTTAGTGAAAGAGGCACGTGCTGAGTTATTCGAGGAGAAAGCTCGAGATAGTTAGATACATGTCCAACGTCATGGAGCTGATAAGCGTTAATTATAATTTCATGTTATTGAAGTGATTAGGGTGCCAGCCTTGTCTTGTAAGTGTTACGCTGAACTTAAAACCTAGTTTGAACCCTGTCAACAAAACGCTAAATAGTTAGCGCTGTTTCGTCGTTATTGCTCAAATGCTCGGTTAGTTAGCTAAACTAGCTAACCAGTGCACTGTGATTAATAACGCAGGTAGTTAGCTAACGGTTTAGTAGCTAACCAAGCTAGCTAATTTTACATAGCATTAGCTCCACCAGCTAATATTCGTGATTCTGTTGAGTTAGCCGCTGCTGTTTTTGTTAAAAAATGCAAAATTGTAATTTCATGGCTTATTGTTGTTTGGAAGACTAAGCGAAGCCGCGAGGGATGAAACCAGCAGTTCCATTCGGCAGAAGACGCTTGGAGCGCAGTTTGCAGTGTGTGTGTGATTTCTGGACAGTCGTGAGTACAAAGTTAATTTAGCTCGAAGACATCACTTGGGGCTGTTGCTCTGTTTTGAAAAACCGTTTTCAGTGTTTTATATTTGATATTGACATATTGCAATTTTGCCGTCCATGTGTTTCGTTGCTGGATATCTGTGGCTATAGCTTGTTGTACCGCCAGGGTTCAACCTCTCAGAGGCACTTTCTAAACCAGGGGTGTCAAACTCATTTTAGTTCAGGGGCCACATACAGCACAATTTGATCTCAAGTGGGCCGGAGCAGTAAAATCACAGCATAATAACCTAGAAATAACGACAACTCCAAATTCTTCCCTTCGTTTTAGTGCAAAAAAGTACAAGTACATTCTGAAAATGTTCAAATGTTATCTTTTTACAAAAAACAGAAATTTCTTAAGAAAACAAAAGGTGCAATTTCAACAATAGTATTAGTTTATCATTTACACATGTGTGTTACAATTTACAGATCACAGTGTATCTACAAAGGCACTAAATATTTCTGCACAGGTATCTACAGTAGATAGATAGATAGATCCCGAGGGACATTTAGGAACAGTATTTTACTTTATGATCAAAACAACTCATTTTTACACTTTGCAAAGTCATCCTGCGGGCCGGATTGGACCCTCTGGCGAGCCGGTTTTGGCCTCCGGGCCGCATGTTTGACACCCCTGTTCTATACCTTCTATTATATTATGAATAACACGAGGGTTAATAGGCTTCTGGGTATTTTTGTACGTCGCTTTGGACAAAAGCGTCAGCTAAATTAACTGTAATGTAATGTAATGTAATATTTGCATTTCTAACCAGTGTTTCACCAATCTTCCAGGACGACACTGTTGCGTAAATATATTTCAGACATATTTAGACCTCTCTGGGGGTGACCTTCCTACTCCAAGTCACAAATCCTGTAAATACATACTTTATAACTCACAGTAGGATCAGTCGTACAGTAGTGCTGACTAAATAAGCTCTCTATTTGTATAAAGATATCTTAGTTGTCCCCATACACTGCTAGTGAAAAGGTATGAAATAAACACATAGCATGGATTATGCTCACAACGTAATTGGTATTATGTAATAATATGGTGTGTATTCAGCTTGGGCAGTAAAGTCCTACAGAACTAAGGAAGGGTCCTTGTACTACACTACACAAGATAGTGAAAGTGTACATACAGACAGGAAACATGGGGGTAGAGAGGGATATGCAACCTGACCAGAATAAAACTGTAGATGTTACAGTATGCCGTCTAAACCATTAGACCACCTGTGTTCATATGTGTATCAATATGCTATTATTTGCTGTTGTGAGGAATGGATACTTGGGGACCAATTTCTCCCAAGGTTTCTCTTTTTTTCTTCTTCTATAAATATACTAAACAATACACTTTTAATCATACATTTCAATACAATCATTACAGAGCTGAAATGACATTGTGCTGCCTTATCCACCTTCTTTCTCCAATGCAGCACACCATGTGGCTGCAATGCATGCTACTCTTGAGGCCAGTGTCATTGGAGACATTGGTATCTCTGTCTTTTTTTTAAGATGGATTTCTCCCCGTATGTCTGTGCAATATAAGTTCAAAATTATTCATCTAGAAAGAAGCCATTGCTCTTTGATTCTGAGAGGCTGACAACAAAACCTGACATTTATCATTGATGTTTTAGATTGCTGAAAAATTGCTTAAAGTGCTATCAAACTCCATCGCTGTTTTGCTGTAAATATCTTAACGGGATGTGACGTTTTCTACATTTGGCCACAGAAATAAGAGAAATAACCAAAAGAACAAATCTGGAAACTGGAGATGCATCATTATGAGTGTTTCTCAGTCTCCAACAGTAGGTCTACAGCAGCTGTGCAGCAAGTGCACAATAAACAACTTCAGATAGTTCATCAAAGAGGATCGCGGTCGAACTGGATTCATTAGTGGGAAATTGACTTGACAAGCGTGACTACGACTAGCAGGCTATTGATCAGCTGCTGTCATTAGTATAGGTGATTTCTGCTTGCAGCGACAACAATGAGAGGGAAGAGGCGAAGCAGGAGGAGGTGGAATAAACTGTACAAAATATCAGCCTCTTCTAGTAATGAAAGAGATTGGGTTGCAGGGAACAGTACGATGAGTCGTAGTTGGATTTTGATGTCTTTGTATTTACGAGAAATTATCCCAATTAGAGAAATTGATAAAAAGGAGGAATAATGATTATTCATTAGTATATATCTGCACTGCACTGCACTCACCTGTATGATGAGGTGGTGTCTGTAATGCCCACTGAGGAAAGGGATGAACAAAACACATGGTTTGAGGGGAAAATGGTTGTAGATGCAAAGTTTCATTAATGATATAAAACAATTGTTGAAGAATTATGATAATGATGGTTATGGTGATAGATGATGGCATATCAAATGTTCCAGTGCACACTTTCAAGAGAGTGTACATGCAGTAGTTATGAAATAAATAAAACTACATCTGTATGCAATATAGCAGAGGCCAACAAAGCTGCACCTGCTGGTGCTGCTGCCCTGCAGGAAAAACATGTACTGGATGCAGAGGAGGATCAGCTGAGAGGTAAAAGGGAGCAGCTTGAGCTGGATGTTGAATTAGCTGCAGCCGCTGCTAAATTAACTGTTCTACAAGCTGCCACTGTCTAAGTGACTCACAAACACCATCGGACGGGAATAATTCCTATCTAGAGGAGACTAATGGACACAAAAAAAACCTCCAAAATGTTCAACCCTGCGGCAAAGTCATATGAACCCTCAGCAAGGAGTACACTGCTACAAATGAGTAGTTTTTCAGTACTGTGTAAGGACTCACTGGGGGCACAGCCCAGCAGAATGAGGCAACAACTCACCATTGGACCAAGGCAAGGCACAAAGGTCAACATACAGGACTATTATCACAGGACTGAAACTCATGGAACGACACAAAAGCAAACTCCCTCTGCACCAGCTAACAATGTGCCGCCTGCACTGAAGAATGAACAGCTTATGCACCATAAAAATAATGTTGCCTTTTGTAACAATGCTCAACGTCTCTACCAGCTAGAGAGATGCCAGTATTTTGACGGGGATCCCCTTCAATACAGAAACTTCATTAGAGCGTTTGAACAGGGTGTGGAATCGAAAACGCTAACAAATGAGACTGCTTATATTATATTATATTACAAGATACTATATTACTGTGACGCAGTCTTCAGGGACATCCAGGAAACTCCAGCTGGATTAATGAGCATTGACAAGGGCAAGTCTCAGCCCAAGTTCGGCAGAGTCTGTGGTAACAGCTTTGCTACTACATTAACAGTTGTTGACTCTACCAAAGAATCCAGAAGTCCATACTGTGCATAATGCAATGGAATATTTTTACAGTGTGGTATTTAATTTTACTTGCGTAAAGGATCTGAATTCTTCTTTCACCTCAGAGCCAGGAGTCCTATGCGAGTTTGTTTGGAGTGGGAGACATTAATATGGCTCAGGGGTTACCCATCCTTGTCCCTGTGGTCGGCTCTTAGACAGACTCTGAAAATCTGCATGGGAATAGTGACTGTGGCATGATCCTCCTCCCTCCACAGCATCTGTGAAGTGTCTGTGACAGGCAAGTCCCAAGTTGGAATTAGTGTTGCTGTGTGAAGCAGGGTGTCGCTGCAAAGAGCAGGAGAGCTCAGTCAAACATCCCTGGATAGAAGACATTTTTGGGGAAAGCTTGGATCGGCAGCCTAGGAATTATGTTTTGGAGGCACAAATGTCCCAAACATATTACTGACCTGTTACTGAGATCTGCAGCTTTCTTTCTTTTTTACATTTAAAAGTGTGAGCTGAGGGCTTTTCATTTGTGTGCTATTTCCAGGCAGACACTGTAAAGCCAGATTTTTTTATCCTTGATATGTTCACCCCTGATTCATTATAGATCAGTTGTTGTTTGACGTGCAATTTGAGGGGTCCCGATGCGTGATTACCTGCCTGAACGATCAGCAATATGGCTTTCAGGGTCCGATTTCCCACATGGCTTCTGTGAGAAGATCTGTTGTAAACTGTAGTGAGCTCGTTGTAATATGAATAGAGCAGTATTTTATATGTTGTGGCTGAACATCACAGCAGTCGATTGATTCTTCTTACTTTCCATTTCTAGTATATGTACATCAACTGCTGCCTTTCTCTCTTTTTGTAAACATTATTGAGGATGCAGCCATCTTGTTTGAATACATGTTATTGGACTTCTATGCTTCCATTCAGTGTGAACACATTTGACCAAGCTAAAATGTCATTTAAAAGACAACTGTCAACTGTACTTCAGTAAAGAAAGGAGTTGTTCAAATGCTGATATTTTTGTAATATGTACAGTATATGAAAGATTGATGATGGTGAACAGAGGGATTTGTTGTCGAAGCAGCAGAAGCAGATCTGCTCACTTTTAGGCCTTGTTATGGTTCAAGATACAACATTTGTGGATCCTATACTTCCCATAATGCCATTATTGATAGCATTAATTGTTATACCCTCCCTGCGTCCCTGCTGTGATGACCCAGGTGACATCCGATGATTATTTTCACAGACATGTCAAATTCCTCCGGAGCCACGGAACACAGTGAACAACAGTGTTAACCCACTGGGTAGCACTCCCGTCATGACTATCTTGATGTGTACATATGAGTGCCCTTTTAACAAATACCTTAACCATCTATGATGCATGAATATGTTTTGAATGTTTCTTTTAAGAAATGGTGGCACTGATCATCCAAAATCTTCAAGGAATGTTATCCGAGGTTTTGCAAAATAGTACAGAACTATGATGCGTCAGAGTAAGGAGGCTAATTATTAATTCTAGCATTTGACGGGGTTCAAATCTATGTGACATACTGTCTGTTGGTGTAGAGGACGCGTGCATCATTCATAAGAAACCCTTTTTTCATTGTTCTTCTAGATAGAGAGGCCAAGGGGAAAGAGAAAGATTGTGTGATTAAGTGTGAGAGAGATAAAGATGGAGGAAGAGAAATGAAAGAATAACAAGCTATATTGAGAGGGGTGGAGAGAGCAACGCCAAGAGAGATGGCTTTCATAAAGGGCCTGACAGAGCTGGGTGGAGACAGCTGAAGTGGTTGAGATATTTCACGTTGAAGTAACTTGCAACGCTGTTTGTCTTCTCCCCTCTTGGCAGGAGTGGTGGTATTTTTAGGCCCTTTTACAGTATTTCTTAGCCGTGCATGAGAGGAAAAAAATGAAAGAGAGACAGATGGAGAGAAAATCATAGGGAAAAATAGTGACGCGGTGAGAGACTGAAAGGTAGTGAGGCTGGAAATGGAAAGAAAGGGATGTGAGAGAAGGAGAAAATGTTAGCAAAGTAGATGCAGGACGTCGAGAAAAGATGAAAATGGTAGCATTTTACAAGTGCTAAAACCAGTGTGCTTTTAAAGACCAGCCAGGGAATAAAATAACATATCAAAAGTGCCTAGAAAGCGGGAACAATGAACAGCTTTCCACTTATGCCCAAAGGTTGTTACAAGTCTTTTTAGGAACCTTTTAGAATTCATCCGAAACAGGTTTAACATTAAAATGGACAGCTGTGCTTGTCAAGAACGTTGTCATTGTAATTAGAGAATCCCGTTCCCATAGCTCATGACGTAGCGTGTCATTTAGTTGTTACTGACCTGATCTAATTGGATCTAGTCTGACCTGTTACAATATGATACCAATTTGATTTTGTCGGTGTTCTTATTGAATGTGTTTTTTTATTGCGAGCCTGAAAGGAATAGTTCACCCCCAAATGACCAATTACTCACCGTGTGTTTCCTTGAACTCTTATTGAAAACTTTGCTTTTCTCGCATGCCTCCACAAGTCTTGATGAATTGAAGACTTGACTGACTTGAGTCGACTTTAAACTTTCTTCCCACTTTTCCTCCCTACTGTCTGTTTCTGAAATGAAACTAAAAACCCACAGGCAGCAGATAGATTTCTACACTTTAAAAAAAAGAAAATCTCACTGCTTCTGAAAGTTTTGCATGCTTCATAGTCTGTGGTGGCTTTCTAAATGGTGTGACTCCACACAAAAGCCGGATGCCAGTTTTCCCCACTTGAGTCAGTCAGCGACTGTCCTAGCAGAGCATTGTGCCCTGCAGGCCAACTCGTCTCTGTGTGCTATGACAGGGAAATGAGCATCTTCCAAAATCTTCATAAGAACACATTGGCTCCACATTCAGTGACGTCAAAATAATGTTTTGTTGTTGTTTTTACAATTTGTCACGTATAGACTGTCAAATTAAAGGATTATTGAATTGTTTGAGACATATGACGCGTACTTATTTGAATGTCCTGTGCTCACGTCCAGCCCTGCGAACCAATGTGGCGCTTTTGCTTTCCATGTTTGATTGTTTTTTGTTCCCTTTATCCCTATTGATTGCCTGGTTTGTTCTTTATGACAGGCTGTGAATTGGTTTCTGTTTCACAGCTCGATGGCAGCTAATCAAGCACATATTTTGCTTTTGTCTGATGTAAAAAGATTGTTTTCAGTAGAAAATAACAAGCTGTTGAAATGTATCGATCTTAGGGCTTTTATACTGTGCTTCAGTTTGGTAACCTGAAAATCAATCAGATGCAATAAAATTAATGTTTCTTAGAACATTTTGCAACTAAATGTGGGAGCCACTTGCTGTTATGTGATGTTATAATCAGTAATCGGTAATATGAAAGCCTGTGGGGCCTTACAGTGCTTACAGAAAGTCATCATTCCCCTTTTGAAATAGTTACTTTATTTGTTGTATAGCCTGAAATCAAAACCCATTAATTAATCCAGCTTTATCTACAAATATAGCCTTATGTAACGAAGGTGATCCCAGTAGCCGTCTGGTCTCAGTCTCCGTTTCGTTTGTGTAGCTCACAACCATATACTTGTTGTTCATATTATGCACAGACGCATGTATTCATTTGTTTAAGGAAGACACTTACCTGTTCTCTCCTGTCTCCAACTCCCAAGGTCCGCGGCTAAAAGAGTCCCCGTGTAAACAACACATTTTTATTGTTCCGGGAGGGTTCCACAGAGCCGGGTGAAGTGGGGGGGGGGGGGGGGGGGTGGTAAATGTGTGCGTAGTACATTTTGTAGCCACATAGTAGTTGTTTTTACATAATTATCGTTTATATTAGTGAATTTATGTTGAATATTTAGAGTTCATGTTCAAACACAGAACAGTTAACACCCCTGGGTTTGGTACAGCCTAACTGTTGAGACTATATAAGGCTGCTCTTTGTGAAATTGAGGGAGAGTAGGATGGCCTCAGGCATGAATGCAGTCAATTGTGCCCACTGGTTTGTGACACTGTATATATATATATCTTGTAAATAAATGCCCACGTTTGTAGTTTGCTTGTTCTCCTGCCTCTGCCTCCTTGCTTATGGTCTGGACCGCTCATGGTCAGCCTAACACCTCACAACTTCAAACTATTGGGGAAAGAAAATTAAAAACTATAATAACAGGGTCATCAGTCCCCTAATTTAATACTTCGTAGAGCCACCGTTTGCTGCAATTACAGCCATCAATCTATTTGGCTATGTCTCTACTCGCTCTGCACACCTAGATTGGTGAATATTTGCCCGTTCTTCCTTGCAGGAATGTTCGAGTTCAGTCAAATTCCGTGGTGCAACTTTATCCTGGAGGCCTTTTGAAAGCACTTTTCCAACCATGGTGAATTATTTGAAGAACCATGCACTACTAGTAGTGGAATCCTCAAACAGCTGGTTTGATTCTGAAGTAATCAAAATCACTTGAATGAATGTCCGGTGGGGGGCAGTTAGCCTGGTGTTTGATCTGGAAGTTGATTGGTTACCCCTGAGCAAGTTTATAATGGTATACTCTAAGGGGCTGATCACTTAACCAAACCAGGTATTTCACTAATTCATTTTTAATAATTGTCTATAAGCAGCAAGCCCTCATAGCCACAGCAAAGATCTTTTGTATTCAGACTGATGCACTGTATGGAAAGATACTTCTGAATACAATCTAGTACAGTATATACTGACCGATAGGATTAAGAAAACAGGAGATTTCTATCTCACTCTGTGGTCAGAGTTGGACCAGTAATCTAAGAGTCTGCAGAAGCTTTGGGAGCGGCGTGGATTAGTTTCTGCTCATTATTCATCTGTCTGCCTTGTATGATCTGAGACACGCATGGGATTTTGACTGAACACATGATGCCTCTCACCACTAAGTCAACCTGTCGACCTTATTAATGCTTTGGATTTTGGTGCAAACATTGATTTTAAAGCCTTGTGGAAAAATAACTTCATTCTCATGCCAGAGCTGAAAATAGCTGCAGGCTTTGTGATCTTTTCTCGAAAGTGCCTCGTGCCGCTGTTTACACCCGAAGACATTGGTTGACATTGACTTGCATTCCTACCTCTTACATTTTAAGTTAAATGGATTTCCACACCCTGCAAACTTATTTAGGTTCAGGTCCACCACCTAAATCTAATCAATTGTTTCTTGGCCAAAGGACTTTTCACCAAATTTCATAGAAGTGAGTTAAAAACCTAACTTCTCTAACTCTTCACTTTGTGAGGTCAAAGGTCCTAAATCCAATAAAGCAAAGTGTAAACACAGCCAGTAATGAGGTGGCAGGGCATCATGCTGCAGTTACAGCCTGCAGGCTTTATTAAGTCAGTTCTTTTCTATAATTTGTGTCCACTTTTAGCCAGGAGTCTGCTTTGTCTTGAGCTCCGCCCCTCTGAAAATCCCCCCAGATCCCCTCAAGCCAATTAGGGACTAGAGAAGTGAAAATCAGGAAGCAAATTGGTCTTTTGGCTAATCTCTCTGGGGAATTGCTAGCAAGAGAGGGGAGGAGGAGGAGGATGGAGAGAAGAAAATGGTTTTGAGATGGATCAAAGAAATGAGACGGAGGAGGAGAATATAAAGAAGAAAGGGAGGTGAGATGGAAAAGACCAGGACAAAGAAGGAGGCTGAAGAGTGGATATATGTTCATACAAGTGTGTCTGTGTGTATTTGTTTTCATTACAAATACCTTCCATATGTTGGCTGATGCATCAGGGTACAGCTATCACATGACTATATGGGAAAACGTGCTTCATGTGGAGTGGAAAAATGAACAAAAAAAATATATATTAGAGCTGCACTACAATCACCACGAATGTACAAACTTTGTGTATGTGCACACTAACACAATATATATTTCCATGAGCCTTTCCCTTCCCCGAGGCCACTTCAGGCCTGATAAGTGTTCCGAGTGAGTGTGTTGGCCATATAGCATCTGAATTTGTTTGTAGAAGCTTATTTTGTTATAAAAGGTGCTCGTCATCGTTTGGTTTCTTTATTGTCACATTATTTAACCTGCTTTCTGTACTTCAGCCCGCTCACATTGCCTCAGACATGTTTACCTGCAGCTTTCATAAAGGCCCAATGGTCATCATTCAAGTCAGTTTATGTGCTGTTAACACTTTACACTGGAGGCACGCGTTGTTCAGTCGAGCACACACGCAATCAGGAAGTCTTTCAGATTGATATACTTGTCTTTTGCATTAATTTGAATGATCACATCTATCCATCAGTCATGTGCGCCTAGTTATGTTTTAAGATTGGGGAGCATACATGGAAAGATACATAATTGGTGGCTGGTTTGCGGGTCCTCTCCTCAGAATCGAAACAAAAACTTCCTGTATTTCTACACCAGTGATTTTCAACCACTGTGCTGCGTTTAAGTTAAGTGTGCCGTGGGAAATTATCCAACTTTTTAAAATCTGGTCTAAACTTTTTTATCAATTTTCTCCGACAGCCCTCATACCGGAGCTCCGAAAGCACCCCTCGCACCGCCCCTCCCCCCCGCGTCGCACAAACCTCGGGCAGCACCACCCCCCACAAACCTGTCGCACAAACCTGTTTGAGAAACACTGTAATAGAGGGTATTTTGCCCAGATATGAATACAGGTGTGCCTTGAGATTTTTGGCTTGGTCCTTGGTGTGCTTTGGCCACAGGAAGGTTGAAAAGCACTGTTCTACACCACCGTATCTCTTACATTTACCCTCCACTTCATCCCAAATAATAAAATCAATAAGGCTAATACACAATATTACTAGCCACGTTACCCTTAAAAGAGCCCTGATTCAGCTCCTTAACGAATGTCCCATCTCCACAGCTGAATCCTGTCCGTTTAGCAAAGTTGGCTAACGTTGACTCACAAATACTTTCGCGTTTCGTTGAAAGCACAATTTGTCTTTTAGCTTATTTAAGGTTTGGCTGGAGTCAGTGGACCGAGCAGGTTGATTCAACATATGCTAGCCTGTCTTTTCCGATGTTGTATTTTCTGTCCATGACGGCAGTTAAATCAGCGACGAGTTTGACTGAACCTACTCAATGGATGGTCTAGAAATGTGTGATTTCTTGTTTTTGTCAGTATCTGAAAACGGTAAAATGATCATTGATATAGGCTGTTTTAATGTAATGAGCTAATCGCGGAGACTGTAGGGATAAGTTTATTTTTACAAAGAAAACAAGTAAACTAAAACAAATCAAAACTCCCCTAATTGAATAAAGGTGACCCATTTGCAACACTTGCCCCATTGCTCAGGCGCCTATGCCAACAGTTATTAGTAAGTGAAAACCATTTTGAAAGTGTGCGAAGACTCTAAAACTCAAAACTAACTATATAAGACATCAGTCCTGCTACACACACACACACACGTTCTACAACTAAATATTCTGTTCAAAGTATTTTATTATAAACTGATAATGTATATAATGCTGCAGCATCCACTTGCATCATCCATGCATGCCATATGCTAAACTGAAATTAAAAACAGCAGTGATTGCAATCCACAGTGCAAACATAAGTTTGACACAGTTAGCGTATATCTATGCTTATCACAGTACACAGCTGCAGGGCAGTCAGCAGGGAACGTAACAGTCAGTGGCAGCAATTGTTTGGAACCCAATCCACACGTTGGCGTTCTGAGAGAGTACAGTAAGTGCCATGCTTTTTTTTTTCTTGACAGTTTCTATGCAGCACAGTCGTCAGCGGTAAATGCTTAGCCCTTCATCTCAAAGATATATTCCTCCTCCTTCACCACTCATTGCCACACACTGCTGAAGTGTGCCCAGTGTTTCAGTGTGAAGTTGTTTATCCTGAGACTTCTACTGACTGCTTTATAGATGTATACCTGAAGCAGCTTCTACTCGCGTGCTTCACAGTCGAGCTACTTCTCAACTCGTCTCTTATCTGGTGATTTTTGTCCAAATGCTAAATCAATTTGACTAATATAACATAACTAATGTAATGTTCTCACTTCAGCATTCACAGAGTCCACCAAATATCGCCCACACTGTCAACCAAACAGTATTATTTTCTTGTCTTCACCTCCCCAACGAGAACTTCGATGTCACACTGTGTGAAATGTCTTTTTTTAGCCGTTGGGTCGCCGTTTTCCTTGAGCGTCTTCATGCAATCAGTATGACTGAATATAAAAAGGGGTGTTTCATTGACTACTTATAGACAAACATGGGCGTTATGTGAAGCTTGCAAAGATGCACCACTTGTTGAGTTGATTTGTGGTTTATATAAGAAAACCGGCGTAGGGTAGTCGACTCCTGACTCTAACTCCATAGTTAAGGTACACAGAGTGATATCGATCTTCTCATCTAACTAGAACAAAAAAAAAAGATTCTTCTAAAGATTCCTTCCTTCCAGCTTCCTACCGCCCTACTTTTGCTTTTGCACTTCCTATTGCAGTCTGTGTGTTGTAAGATGTGAATTAAACTTTGTTATTAATGTTGCTCAATGCATTTCTAAGCACTTGGTTTGGCTGATGCAATATTTGTGTGTTTTGGGTGTATTTGCATCCATATTTGATGTGTTTTCATGCAGCCATGCATGGTTTTGAACGAGAGACATTTACAGATGAGAAACTACATCTTTGCTGCATTTCTCTGCTGCTTTTTGAAGCATTCGAGAGGCGATTCTGAAAGTCCATTAAACATTTCTGCTGAGGAGGTTGAAGGTCAATAGAAAGTTATTGCTTGCCACTGGAGATGCACAAAAAGCTCAATTAGGCCAGTACTCTCCATTAAGCTTGAGGTTATGCCTGTGCATTTTGCATGTCTAAACAAGTCTGTTCAGAGCACAGGGGAGCGTGGGTATTCATAGAACACAGAAGCTCTTACATGCTCCTTAATGAAAGCTGTGCAACCCAGAAAAGTGTGTGTGTGTGTGTACAAATACACATAAACAAGTTATTTTGCTTTTCTGTATCGCAGATTGCTAGAGGTGTCATTTATTGGGATTTGGGCGATTTGCTGATGTAATATAGTTTTAAACTTTTGCTGTGATTTGGGTCTGAAATCTGACGTACCAGTAATCTATTCAAAGCAGATCTGAACAATTTTTACGATTACAGGGATAAGTAAATGCAGAGGATGATGAAAATGAGTCGACAGAGGAGAGAAATTTGAGTGGGATTGAAAGAGCCTACGGAGAGAATAGACTGACAGCTGCAGTGAAACAAACCTTGATGTAGAGCAAAATTGGAGCTTCCAACTTCAGTTTTCATATCTTGAATTTTAATTGAAAGCGGAATTTCAGTGGTCTGGACGGGCTGAGGGGGCTGCTTGACCCGAATCCCTTCTTGGAAAGCGTTCGTAGCCCAGCGGCACAGGTTTCAGTCTGAGGAACAAGGTGATTTTCTTTTCTTTTTTTTGTGAAACATTCATTGCGACACTTTTGTTTAGTATTTAAAATGACTCAAAGGAATAAATCGGAGTGGAGAGAAAATCCCTCCAAGGTTTCCTGTCTAATAAAACACAGCGGGAGGAAAGATTACTTTTCTTTATAGAAGAGGTAATTACAGCAAAGTCTGCTTTTAATGAAGACATAAATTGGTATAAGAAAGAGATGGGAGATGGGGGGGGGGCTCTGTAATCTGTCAATAGGAATTATCATGACACTGTGTGTGTTCTTATTTGTCTCACTTCCTCCCCTTTTTTCTGTGTATCTTTCCACTGCACTTCTTCTGTCCTGTGCGTCTCTGCACAGTGTTTACGTGTGTGAGAGTTTTTCCGCCTGAGCGCTTCCCGTCTTCGTTTGTGCTCGTGCGTGTGTGCTTAATCTGCATGTGTAGTGAGGTTAATCCTTACCTGGCAAAGCAGCATACTGTGTTAATCTGGAACAGGTGGGGGCTGTGTCATGTGGCACACATACACACAAGTGATGGGACAGCAGAAAAAGGCTTAAAACGGCTTTATGCATGGACAGGTGTTTACAGTCAAATCCTTTAAATGAAAACATATTTCCTGTCATACCAGAAAAGTGGAGCAACAAAGTTCATGCCCACAAAATGGTACTAGTTTCTCTGTGCTACAGTTTGTGTATTGCTAATTTTCTCTGCTTTGCTCAGTGTGATTGTTTTGTAGGGAATTCAAAATGGTTTGTGGCCCTCAGTATGGACATGTGGGTCCAGTGTTTTAGGGAACAATTGAGGCAGAACGACTGGAGAACTCCAGAGAGAAAGAGAGAGGACGACGTGGCAGCTGGTTTACCCTTTTGCTGCTTTAGTGTAATTTACTTTTTGTATCAGCAGCTCTAGATTTCTGCTGTGTGAGAATTTGTTGACATCAACATTTCTTCAGAAATAGCGGGAGTCACATTTTCTGCACTTAGTCTGTTCGGCTGCAGGTGACACACACACACACACACACACACACACACACACACACACACACACACACACACACACACCCACACACACTCTCATTTTGTCACGCACCTCTTTTGTGTGTCACACATATGCAGTTAGACGTTGCACCTTTTCCCACACACTCTGTAGTGTTTGCGCTCACACTCACACAGCACCATATGTTTCCATCAGCAGGGGTGTGGATGTACAGTATAACAGGGTTTTACCAGCCAGGGGAAATTAGTCTTCAGTCATCTGTCTCTCTCACACATCCCCCTTTATTCTTCCTGTGCCACACTCATTTACTTTCCCTCCCTTTTTCATTCAATGCCTCCTTGTCCCTTTTTCTTCCTGCTGCTGTCTTCTTCTCTTTTCTTTAATCCTTCCTCATCTTCTCTCTCTCTTACCTCTTTTTATGTCCAAACCGGATCCAAATGGAGTGGGAGGGCTGCTTATTTTATAACACCTGAATCCGTGCAGCCCATAATGGTCTTTTAGATCTGGTGGAAGGATTTATTTGCAAAAAAGCTTTTAAAATGAAAATCTCTACCTAATCACTCCAGTTGGTGAGCGAGGAAGAAATCCTGTGCGATCTTGAATGAAGATTTTCAAAATAAAAGCAGTGTTCTTTACATTGCTGTGATTGGCATATTGTTATAAAAAACATTAAAAAAGGTTTCTTTTTTTTCCTTTTCATGACCATCTGTCTGCCGTTACTTCATCCCGTCCCCAATTATTTTTCATTCTGTTCCCACCCTCTGTCTTCCTCCTGCTCTCTGGCTGCAGATGATGGGTATCAGCTCTACATTTTGGATTTTGTCAATGTATTTTATTCCTGGACAGCTGCAGACACACTCGCTAACTGACACACACATGCACACAACATTAGCTGTGCTCCAGCCCATCTGTGCCTGAGAGCTGAAGAAAAAAGGGCCGGAGTACATCTATGGCAGCCTTATTTTAAAATTTAACACACACACACACACCACATTCTGGGAAAGAATGACGTGTGTATGAAGTGAGTGTCTGTCTGTGTGTGCACTACCAGTGCGTGTGTGTGTGTGTGTGTGTGTGTGTGTGTGTGTGTGTTGGAGAGAGATAGACCACTAGATTAGGTGTGTGGCAGTAACACAAACTGAGACATTAGTTTGTGTGTGTGAGAGAATGTGCTTGCCTAAGTGTATATGGTACTAATTGACATTGAGGCTGACATCAGATTGCCATCCATGCCTCTCACTTTCCAATCACCTCTCTCTCTCTCCCCCCTCACTCCCTCCTGCTGGCACATCCTGGTTCCCTCTTTCTCTTTCTTCATCTGTTTCCACCTCACCCCTCTCTCCACCAGCTATCTCCCTCTCCGTCGTCCCGCTCTCCATCACTTCCTCTCTGTCTCATCTCTCAGTAATGACCTTATCTGATTGGATTTGGTCTCAGATTCCTTCCGTGGCTAATGGCCATGACCGTTGCTAGGCAGTCGGTGCCAAAACAGCGACAAACATGGCGGTTACGCCGGGCCACGCCGACAACAGAGACGGATCACTTGTTTGCCCTCGTGGGGCTTCTTTGCTCACACTCTGACTGAGCTCCATTAGGGCGGGTGACAGGCCTGTGAGACTGGCCTCCGAGATGGATCGGACAGCCATGAATTTATCCATCTATCACACCCAGCGACAGTCTATTAGAAATACAGGGTGATAAGTACAGGTTCTGCATAATCTCCAGGCAGATATGTGACATATAAATGACATTTAGCGTCAGCTTCAGTTAATTACCATCACATTTGAATATGATCTCGCCTCTTCCACTGAGAATACAGAAGTGCTATGTAAAGGTTGAGCCATAAACATGACTTAAAGCACGTTACATACATGATGAAGATTTTGTAATGGTGTGCTTGAGTGTAAAATACCTCAGGATGAGTTCTTATACTTACAAAAATGTAAAGCTGTAGTATTAAATAAATCAAGTACATCATGGCAGCCTTCGCAGGGTAAGAGATAATAAAGCGCCACCTTTTGTGTGGTGTCAAATTAATTTGCATCGCAGAAGAGGATTACATCAGCTGTTGAGGAAAGTAAAGCTAATATATGGAGATTTGTAGTTTAATTTTCAGTGTTGCACAACTTCAATTTTAGTCATGATCAGACAGAGTTGTAGGAAATAAGATGTGCTGTAAATCTGCTCTCTCGGTGATGTTTGCTTTTAAAAAAACATTTTTTAAAAATAAAATGGAAATAGGAAAGTGTATATAGCAAAGTTAAAGGAAAAAATATTTTTATCCTACAAAGTCTTATGGATAATGTTACATTGAAGGTCTTCACGTAGATCAGTGGTTCTCAACCTTTTATGGGCCAGCGCCCCCCTATTCATTATCCAGGTCCCTTATTACATATTGATTATATTAATATAGTATTTCAATTCTTATAATATTTTTCTTATTGTTAGGCTGTTATATTATGTTATTATAAAAACTCAAATTCTCTGAGATTGAAGTTTGAGTTTGAGATTTAAATATTATATTATTAAACAAATGTTTTGTTTTTACCTTCAATTGCCCTAATACACGATGTACCCAGGGAGCAAACAAAGTAAACAAATGCAACGGTAAGAAGTTTGAGATTCTTTAATCAGTGTCATAGACTGCAGCCAATCAGGGTCAGATATTCAAACTGTAACCAGTGGGTCGGCGGGCCCACACCTTCTAAGAGGTTAAACACAGCAGCCTCAGAAATGTGAAACAATTTGCACTCTTAAGTGATCCAACGAGCACAAAGTAACAAGTCTGAGGCGCTGCTCCACCCCCCCCCCCCCCAACGGAATATAATTATATACCGCCAAATCGAAGGACTAGAAGGACTAGAAGGGCGGAAGCCTCTGGCAGCGGGTGTGGGAGAAGTTCGGAGAAGCTATGGAGAAGGACTTTTGGTCGGCACCAAGGTGCTTCTGGAAAACCATCCGGCACCTCAGGAGGGGGAAGCGGGGAACCATCCAAGCTGTGTACAGCAAGGGTGGGACCCTGCTGACTTTGACTGAGAAGGTTATCGGGCAGTGGAAGGAGCACTTTGAGGAACTCCTGAATCCCACTAACACGCCCTCTATGGTTGAGGCAGAGCTGGAAGCTGATGGGGGATCATCGTTAATTTCCCTGACGGAAGTCACTGAGGTAGTCAAACAACTCCACAGTGGCAAAGCCGCAGGGGTTGATGAGATCCGTCCAGAAATGCTGAAGGCTTTGGGTATTGAGGGGCTGTCTTGGTTGACACGCCTTGTCATCATTGCGTGGAAGTCTGGGACAGTGCCTAGGGGGTGGCAGACCGGGGTGGTGGTTCCCCTATTTAAAAAGGGGGACCAGCGAGTGTGTGCCAACTACAGGGGTATAACACTTCTCAGCCTCCCTGGTAAAGTCTATTCCAAGGTGCTAGAAAGGAAGGTTCGGCCGGTAGTCAAACCTCTGATTGAAGAGGAACAATGCGGATTCCGTCCTGGTCGTGGAACAACGGACCAACTCTTCACTCTCGCAAGGATCCTGGAGGGGGCCTGGGAGTAACCCCATCCGGTCTACATGTGTTTTGTGGATCTGGAGAAGGCGTATGACCGGGTCCCCCGGGTGATACTGTGGGAGGTGCTGCGGGAGTATGGGGTGAGGGGGTCACTTCTGAGGGCCATCCATGTTGAATGAATGTTGGCCTCCGCCAGGGCTGCGCTTTATCACCAATTCTGTTCGTGATTTTCATGGACAGGATATCGAGGCGTAGTCGTGGAGGAGAGTTGCAGTTCGGTGGCCTGAGGATCTCATCGCTGCTCTTTGCAGATGATGTGGTCCTTATAGCATCATCGTTCTGTGACCTTCAACAGTCACTGGATCGGTTTGCAGCTGAGTGTGAAGTGGTTGGGATGAGGATCAGCACCTCAAAATCTGAGGCCATGGCGCTCAGCAAGAAACCGGTGGATTGCATACTCCAGGTAGGGAATGAGCCTTTACCCCAAGTGAAGGAGTTCAAGTACCTCGGGGTCTTATTTGCGAGTGAGGGAACGATAGAGCGAGAGATTGGCCGGAGAATCGGAGCAGCGGGGGCGGTACTGCAGTCGCTTTACCATACCGTTGTGACGAAAAGAGAGCTGAGCCAGAAGGCAAAGCTCTCAATCTACCGGTCGATCTTCGTTCCTACCCTCACCTATGGTCATGAAGGCTGGGTCATGACCGAAAGAATGAGATCACAGGTACTCAGACGGGTGGCTGGCGTCTCCCTTAGAGATAGGGTGAAAAGCTCAGCCATCCGTGAGAGACTCAGAGTAGAGCCGCCGCTCCTTTACGTTGAAAGGAGCCAGTTGAGGTGGTTCGGGCATCTAGTAAGGATGCCACCTGGGCGCCTCCCTAGGGAGGTGTTCCAGGCATGTCCAGCTGGGAGAAGACCCAGGACTCGGTGGAGAGATTATATCTCCTCACTGGCCTGGGAACGCTTCGGGATCCCCCAGTCGGAGTTGGAGGATGTGGCCCGGAGAAGGGAAGATTGGGGTTCCTTACTGGAGCTGCTGCCCCCGCGACCTGACCCCGGATAAGCGGGAGCCGATGGATGGATGGATGGAAATCACAACTCACTTTTCACATTGAACATGTGCTCTTTTATTCAATAAACTAAATGCTTATGTTATATTTCTAATTTATGTGCTCGTTTCCGTGTTTATTGCGTTGCTTTGCTTATTCACATTCTCTCTGTTTCGCGAACACCTCCAGTCAGAGACAGAGCGGAGGAAAGGAGAGGAGTGCAAAAAAGTCAAAAATCCAACACATTAATTATAAATGGAGCGACGTCGACCCCAACGTTCAGAAACTCACACGAAAATATCCACGTTTTTTTAAAGGCACACCTGAATCAACAGAAGTGATGCAGATGTTAGCTCTGCTGGTGTTAGCCCTGCTACTATGAGCAGCCAGAGTGACGCTCGTCTGCTGCTGGTCCAAGTCCCGACCAGAGTGGTAGTCTTTTAACATTCATTCAGATTAGTGTTATTCATGTTGTATTCTTGGAATAACATTACTGCTTTCGAGCAGTGGCGGCTGAGGGGGACAGCGCTTGTTTTGTTTTTTTCAAACAGCACTTTACCGCTCAGCAAAATAAAAATAAAAGTCTGAAAACACACAATGTTAACTTTATCCAAACGCTGTCGCTCCCGTTGAGAACCCCTGATGTATATGAACAGTGTATAATGACATGGATTCAGTGAGTTGAACTTCACCCCCTGATGGTCTTTCAGCCTTTATTGTTCTCATTTTGAAAAATAAAGTTTGCCGAATTCTTTATTAGCGGATCCTGTTTGCTTCGTACCATTTGATGTAGTTGGAAATCGAAGATAATGATATTCTGAAAGTGTAAGTCACACTGAATCTAAAATAAAAACATGCTTGCACTGTAAATGGGGAAAAGTACATGTTTCCATAGTTGACATTTTGAAAAGTTCAGGACAAGCCTTCGACAGTTTCTTAAGGTGCGTTCCACTCTGAGCTGCAGACTTCTTTTAACCAACAGGTGAACAGACACATGGACAGAACAGACAATAACTATGCCATTATGTTGCACTTTTGGTAATCTACTCTCTGCATGAGCATCGGAAAAATGTATTTATGGTTTTCCATTCGCTTACTGGGGAGAGTGCGCTCTTTGTCCTTTTGCACTTTGAAAGTAAAATCCATTAGGAAGACAAAAACGTTGTTGAAGTGTTGAAACTTTAATCATTTTATTTGTTTTCTTCTGGCAACATGGAGCAGGGAAGATTGTATGTTTAGTTTTAAGTGTGGGCTTTGGTAATGGCCAGTGCTAAAAGTATCGCTCACATTTTGTTTTTGTACCTTAAACACATGCATGTCATTGGAATTTCTCACAGAAGACATTTCACAGTAGGAAAAGATTCTTTTTTAATTTATTATGGATTACATCTGTGAACCAATGGGAAGAGAGGAGGGTCTATAGAGGTGAGCTGCATCACTTCATCACAAAATACCTTTATTTAACTACTTTGTGCTGAGAGAGAGAGAGACGGTAACAATATTTTAACTTCGGAGTAAAAGATATGCTTTAAGAAGGTCACACACAGAGTTGTTAAAGTATTAGTGAGCAAAAACAGCTTCATCCCGAGTCCTCTACGAAGATGTTTGTATTTACTCTACCCACCTCCGTATATCACCCAGTTTATGTTCAGATAAAACCTGCATCCTTGTGTTAAGACTTTGGATCGAGGTTAGAGCTCAGCTTTTTCTCCTCCTGGTGTTTTGTTTCTCCAATCGTTTCCAGAGCCTCTGTAGTTTGACTGCCGACAGGCTCCAGCTGCTTCCCATGATGGATCAAAACAACCTTCCAGCTTCTCTCGCCGTCATTAGCCAACAAACTGTTGGAACAAACTCCCCCTCTCCCACATAGTTTCACCAGAGTCTATGAGCCGAACAGCTGCTTTGATGCTGCTGCTTGTGTCATGGGTGCAAACGGCTCCGTTTCCTTACTTTGGTCACTTCCTGTTGCTTGTCTCCTGCTGGGGTTGGCCTATGTTCGGTGTCTCCTGCTGTCTGACCGTCTAGTTAACTGCAGGTTGTGTTTCCAGCACAGCTCCTTCTCAGCAGTAGGTGTTAAAATGTTTCTCCAGGGAACAGAGATCAGCATATATGGAGATCAACTAAAGAGTTTTGTTCTGAAAAAAAAAGTATGAAGCCCAGTAGGTGTCTGGAGAAATCTTTAAAAAAATAATTTGTGTCGTAAAATGACAAAATACTGACTCAATGTACGCATTACTAAACGTAGACTGATCAAGAGAAATGGAAAAATGACTTCAGCTCATCTTATCATGGAAACGATTCCTCTCTCACGGTGTACAGTTCCTCAGAGCGAGACCATGCAGAGCTTTCTAAACAAACGGGAGACTTGAAGTTGAGTCCTAAAATTGATTAATTGACGTTTCAGTTCTGATGGATCAGTTTTATCTAATGTTTGTCCGCTGTCTTAGCACAGTAGCTGTCCGTAGTGCTGATCCTGCATCGTTCACTCAGCAGGTTACAGTCCTGATGGAAAGGCTCTCATTTACTCCAGAGGTCTTCTCATCAGAACATAGTGAAAAATGCCCATCATAGTTTTCTAAAGCCCAATCTAACATCCTTAAATGCCTTGTTTTCTTCCCAGGCAACAGTCCAAATGTATCACATTTAAAAACCTTACGTTCCTATAAAATTGAACTCCAATTCCATTTTATTTACTACATATTATTGACAAAACCAAAATGTAACAAAAATACTTAAAGATCATGTTTGGCTTCCGTACGTTTCTTGCGTTATTCAGGTTACCGACGTAAATTCAAAAAGGTCAACATTGACTTCTTAGAATTTACTTTAAGAAGCAAAGTCTCACAATTGAGAACATGGAACCTTAAAGAATTTGGCAAGTTTGCATGAAAAATGATTCAATGATTAATCGGTTATAAAATAGCTAATAGTTACACGGTCAACATGTAAAAACTGTCGGGGAAAATGGAAGCAGCAGAACCGGAGATATCGTCTTTTTTATTCTACACATCAGTCACAGACGAACAGTGGGCCACAGTTAGTTCATCCCTGTCCTGCTGGATGCCATTGTAAACGCTTGTATTTCTCTCTGTTCTTTCCGTTGTATTTTATATTATTACACATATTATGTTATCTTATAAGGAAGTCATGCTCGCTTACAGCGCGTTGAAGTCGGGCCGTGCTTTTGAAGCGATTTACTTTGAGATATAAACATGAAAGGCAGGCAGGGCTGAGATATGCCGCTCTACACCAACTCAGGTGATTTTCTCTGAGTTGTGGAAGCACATTTAAAGAAACTATCTTTTGATCAAGTGTGAGGGATTGATTCTGAATGCAATAGTAAATGTACTGGGGGCCTATATTTACCATCTGGTTTAAATTCTCTCCTGTTGTTGCCCAAATTCTGTCAAAACAAACAATGACACAGAGAACTGGCACTACTGCAGACTTTATCCCCAGAAGACATGTGTTCCTGCAAGTTTCCCCCAGTCTGTAGATGGGTAACTCTGTTTTCAGCACAGACAGCATGTGAGTTGAAACAATGTGCATTTAAAGGCTGTTTTCCAGTTTCCACATGGATATATATTTTTATAGATTATCTTCTTTTCTGTCTTTCACTTTGTCCTCCAGCTTTCTGTCCTTCTCTTTCTCTCAACCATCTTTCTCTTCTTCCCTTTTGCTGTCTTTTCTCCTTTTTCTCTATCCATTTCCTTTCTCCATGTGGTCTTTCCTCTCCTCCTTTTTTTGTTTCAGGCTCGATCTGTTTCTCTTCCTAGGATTTCATTTCCTTCTTTCCTTCCTATTACCTCTCCGCTTGATTTCCTCGCTTTCTCCCATTTCTGACGCCTCTCTCGAACCAAGATTAAGCTATTAATGTTGCGGCCCCTTTAATGAGATGCATGTTGCTGTGTGCATGATCATGAGCGTGTGTGTGTGTGTGTGTGTGTGTGTGTGTGTGTGTGTGTGTGTGAAGCTGCCCCAGGTTTCAGTAGCAGAACAACAGTTTAAATGGACTATTGATTGTGCCTCTCTCTGTCAGTGTTTGACTGCTTCCTGCCCTCCATGCTAGTTCTCACACACTCACTCACTTTGCCTGACAGAACACACACATTAAAGCAAACTTAGACACAGGGATATATTCACATACAGCACAAAGCATACACATACTGTTGCAGGAAGACGGGGACCTTTAGCGCTTTTTGGTAATTGATTCCAGATGTCCAATGTACAGCTAAAAGCCTGTTACTGACAGTCTAATGCATTTTAATATTAAATAGACCCCCTGCTCACGCTCCTCTATACACCTGATACTCACTCTGAGAAACATACATGTATATAGGAATGTGAGTAACCGTCTCACTTGTGCTCTATGCAATCATAATATGATAATAGATCACAATATGATGAAAACTGGGTTAATATCCTACTGCAGCTACGGCTGAGCAATATATTGATATCGTAAATGAAACTAGAAATGGTCTTAGATTTTGGATTATTGAAATCTGGCATCTCTTCCTGATTTTTAAGGCTGAATTACAGTAAAGTGATGTAATAATAATATGATTATTTATCAACATTATCATTGTGTGAATTTTTTTTCAGAGTGTTTTGGAGGGCAAGTGTATTTATATAGTGTTTTCTCAGGAAATAACAGCTGTCCGTTAAGACCACACAGTGTTGTGAGCAAGCAAAAATAAATAAGCTGCAGTCAGCAGTTTTAATTAATAATGTGACCAGAAATGACCTATAAAAACATTTTGCAGGTGAAGCGTGCCTCTACGTGGCTGCTGCTCTTGTTTTTGTTATCTTAATATCGAGGTTGAAGAATGTCCGTCTGATGCCCAAAACCTTCCTGCCACAAAAGATACTGACATCCTCTCTATATGGAAAAAAATACTATAGGAGACAAATTGCTTTACTTATTACTTATTAAAAAACAGTGGGTACACACACACACACACACACACACACACACACACACACACACACACACACACACACTCACACTCACACTCACAACATCTGAAAAGGCATTCATTGAATACAGATGCAGAAGAACATCACAGTGGCGTCAATGCAGAGAGAAGTGAATCGTGCATTATGGGAATACAGTGACACACACGCGTACATCGATGTGGATGGATTACCCACTTTTGATTAGATTGTCGGCTACATGCTTCTATTTTATTCATGCTTCACCGCTCAGCATACCATTATCTCACTGTGTGTGTGTGTGTGTGTGTGTGTGTGTGTGTGTGTGTGTGTGTGTGCGTCTGCATGCTTATGTGTTTGTGTGTATACCTGCATGTGCGTCCTGCGTCTCACCATGCACTGCTCAATGTGGGACCTTTTAATTAAGGGAGAAGTTTCATTATCATCTCCATTAGTCAATGGCTGGCTGGGGTCAACACACACACACACACACACACACACACACACACACACACACACACACACACACACACACACACACACACACACACACAACACACACACACACACACTGGGCTGGTAGAATATTTAACCTGATGTTCTGTTTCTGGCTGAGAGTGTAATTTGTTACCCGTAGTAATGGGGACTGACCCCATTTCCAGTCAAATGAGAGAGGTGGGGGAAAGGTGTTATTATAAGTGATCATGTAGTCATTCGCATTGTAATGCATGTCACAGGTCATACAGATTGTCATACAGGCAGAACACTAGAGACAGAGACACTACAGGTGAATAGGTTGATTACTTAAATATAAATACTTTAATACAAGTTTCATATGCAAATGAGGCATTATCTTGTGCTTGCATGTGAAATTGCATACATTTCCAGAACAGGAATGTGAACATTGGATAGAGGTTCAAAATGCTTGTTTCATTTTGTTGACATATTAGAGTCGAAGGTTTTTACACAGGGAATTTTGGATGTCATTCCACGAAACAGGCTATGAATGATGTATGAACAAACCCCTCTGTGAAAACCTTCAGAATACAGATGGGAGTGAAGATGGACCGTTTGTATGTAAGCGCTACTGAAGTGGACGCTTTGAGAAAATGGCCTTTAAATATATGTGTTGTAAAATTCCATACATTTTGCAAGACACTACAGGTGAACAGGGTGAGCATTTTAAAATAATAGATATATCCATGAAACAGATATATCTGTCGATTATTTACATTAAGACAATATTTTTCTGAAATGTTCAATTTAAATGTGAAAATGAGGAATTATGTAATGCAAACTTTAGGTAAACTTTAATGTCTGTGTCTGTCCGAAGCAGGAAAATTGTCTTTGGTCTCACCCAGGAGAAATTACAGAAAGAATATAAGTTAAATAATAATAGTGAAGTTAAATAAACCCATAAATGTTTTTTTTGGCTGTTTTTTTTTCCCACTAGTCTGTTATGGAAGCAAAATAGTACAAACTCTGTTTTTTGCCTGCAGTGTTTTTGCCTTTTTATATATATTTTATGGAAACGATCCCACTGTGAAAATCAGTATCAGTATTTATGGAATCCTTTTCATTTTCATTCTGTGTTTAATATGAATCAAAAACGCCTCCAAATGTTCACGTTGTAACTTCATTGAAAGAATCCATGCTTTCCAGTCGTTTTGAAGCCTTTTGAAAACCAATGAAACTGGAAAATGTTCAGATCTGTTTCACTTCATCAGTCGTATGTAGGTTAACTCAGGGTCGACGGTACAATCATATGTATTAGACGAGAGAACGAGTCAGCTCAGCAATAAACTGTGCGCACCAGTACAGCATTAGTCTGGTTCACATCCCAACACAGCCCTCGTACACGTCCAGGTGTTGCATACAAAAGGAATAGTTTTTAGTTTAGTGTGTCAGCATGTGGACATTTGCTAACATGCGAAGTACAGTCGATGCTTAATAAGGAAAAGTCATCGACTGACGGAAAGTGTTTGTGCTACAAATGGACTTTCTCAGACGGGATTCATATTTACTCCATACATTTTGTCTTTCTCTCCGTTTTCAACGGCGTCTGATTTTATTGACGGCTGCAGTAATGCTGTGGCTGTTCCATAAAGGCAACACGGGGAAACTGTGTATAAGCACTCCAGTTTGTGATGTGGCAGTGAAGTATGCAATTAGCCCTAAGCAAAATAAGAGGACCCTCTTATCATGCTAAGCACCACTTGCGTTTTGTGTGTGTGTGTGTGTGTGTGTGTGTGTGTGTCTGTGTGTGTGTGTATGTGTGTGTGTGTGTGTGTGTGTGTGTGTGTGTGTGTGTGTGTGTGTGTGTGTGTGTGTTTGAGATTGAGACGGAAGCCTGAATTCAGATAGATTGTCAACCAGTCAGTCAGAAACATTGGAGTCTGGTATGTTCTGGCATTTATCAAAGTGTAATTGCCCTTTTCATGTTCTTTTTGAACTGTTGCCATCAGACATGACCTGGACTCTCAGATTGCCACACAAATAACACACACATACACACACACACACACTCCTTTTTCACTGACTGTGTTTTTTCTTCCGGCAGATGAAAGAGAAGACGTTCAGAAGAAGACTTTCACAAAATGGGTAAACTCACAGTTGGCTAAGGTAAGAGAGTGTCCTGCTTCCTTTCCTTCCTTGTGTTTTATTTCTATTATTTTACTATAAGACTGTTACTATAAAACTTTTCTCCTATTCTAACAAGCAAAACACGACACCTTGTAGGAGTTTATGTATCTTGCTGCTCGGACTGCTCTGTCTCTTGCTTTTATTGGCTGAGGCCCATTGCTTTGAAAAGGGACTCAGTGTGTTTATGGGGAACTATACGTGCACAATGATTTGGGGCGCAGGGAACAGCACTATACTTATCTGTCTCCAGGGCTCCAGGATTTAGTTTGTGGCCCAAAAATACTGCCAGTGCAACCACCAAATCACACACACCGCTCATAACACATGAACACACAGGGAAGGTATGAAACGATTAAGTATTTAATATAATAAATAACAAAGTCAACATATTTAAACAATCTTGCAGTTTTTATATGCCCTGAAGTCTCTGAGTATGGACATTTAGTAGGTTATAAATGATGCTTGCAATCATGTCAGCTAACAAGTAAATGGCAAGAAATGAAGCTTGTTGTAATGAAAAATATTTCAGATAAAAATTAATATCTTAAATACTTTGAAAACTCTTGACGTTACCCAATGCCGCTGTGTTGCCGAGGCTACACACTAAATGAGCCGAGCGAGTCAACTTGTCACTCACAGAGTGAATGTTGTCTTTATACATCATTGAGAGCGAGAAACACACCTGCTGAACGTCAGTGTTCACAAAGTTCAATAAAGTAGTAAGAAAAAAAAAAGAGTTCGAGACACAAAGTCACACAGTGTGGCCCTCAAACAACTGCATAGAGTGTTCCTGCCAGGGGCCGGCCCTGCCTGTCGCTTCATTCTGTCCACTTCAATTCCTCCCTTTTGTTTTCCTCCTCCTATTTGCAAAAGAAAACAAACAGTCATGACACGGACATTTTCGGAGGCATTTCCTTTTACGGCTGTGATTCAGACACACACACACACACACACACACACACGCACGCACACACACACACACACACACACACACACACACACACACACACACACACACACACACACACAGGTAATTCCCCCCACGTCCATTCTCTCTGGAGAGTGGATTCGGTGGGATAAAGGGGGCAGGAGAGTTTTCCAGTTTCCCCTTTTCTTGTGATTCCACATGCAGTATTTGGGATTGTGTTCAGAAAATGTTTGTTTTTTTGTCATCTCTTTTCAATTTTGTTGCTTGATTGTCTATTGTGCCCTCCGTTGGGATTGAATGACATTTCTGTGTGTGTGTGTGTTTTGTGTGTGCCAATACATGAATGCTATTCCTATTTTCAAAGTTGATTACAAGGGTGGTAGAGGTGTGCCGTTGCCATGGTGATGGAGACTTAAGTGAGTGTGTGCCTACAGTATGTGTGCACGGTGCCCATGTGTGTGCGTGTGTGAGTAAAGCTTTTGAAACAGAGTCTGGTCTAAGGCAAGTGATTAAAACCATCTTCTCTCACCTCCTCTCCTCTGTTTCCTTGCCTTTCCTTTCCTTCTCTTCCTTTGCCTTTTCTGTGATTGCCTTCCCTTCCTCTCTCCTTCCCTCTTCTCCCTCGTCTTCCCTCTTCTCCTTCCTCCAATTTCCCGTCTTCCCTTCTCCTTTCGTCTCTTTTCCTCCTTTCCTTCTCTTCCCCTTTCCTCTAATCTCCTCTCCTCCAGCCTGCGTGATCTCCTCTAAGCATAACTAAGAGAAAGAGGGAGAAAATTTGGAGGTGGGAGGCAAGGAGATAGATAGAGATAGTCAGCGGAGCATAATGAGCCCTAGATAGATGAGTCTCTCTCACACACACACACACACACACACACACACACACACACACACACACACACACACACACACACACACACACACACACACACACATACACACACACACACACACAGGCACAGGCCTCAGGAGAGATAGTGAGACAGCAGATAGGTAGGAGAGAGGGAAGGAGTCGAAAGATGTAGGAAGGACTGTGGAAAAGCAATAGAAAATGAGTGAGAGGAAAACAAAAGTTCAGGAACGGAAGGGGAGAGTGAACAAGTTATGGCGGGATGTGGAAGGAATGGCAACGGTCGGCATGAAAAATATGGAGAAAAGCAGGCGTAGAGATGCCTCACAGTAAAGCAGCGTCGTGTCTGATTTGAGTGTGATTTGCTACTCAGCAAACCATAAAAAGAGACACTTCAGGAATATATGAGGATCTGTCACTAGGGTAGGAAATTGAGCTTTTTTCCCCTCTTGTTTACCAACCGCAGCTGGTACTTTATTTAAAGAGTATCAGATTCCATTCCAGTGCAGCATACTCTTCAATGCGTCATGCGTCTGACACTTTCAACTCCCAGATATCTCCAAGACATTGTATTGCTGCCTTTTTATTTGTTCGATTTCCTCTTGTGAATTTTGGTTCAAAGTGGTGAAGGAAACTCTGACTTACTTACTTTAATTCACAGGTTGATCATTATTTACGGTTCCCTATAAGGTCAGGATGGACAAATGAATCCACCTCAGAGAGCCAGGAATGGAGGGAAAAGGGGGCACAGAGAGGGGAGGACCAGGGCCTGTTGTTAATTTCACACCCTGGCTGTCACTGTGTGCTCAGGTCCTCAAAAACTGCAGAATAACTCTGATGGGAGAGGAGAGAAAAGGGAACAGGAGAGGACAACGAAGCTGAGAAAAGAAAAGGAGAGACGAGATGAAAGGATTGGGAGCAGAGACAGCGGTGAGGAAAGCATAGCATTTCTGGTTTTGGTATTCCTGGATGCCTCGATACGCTGATGATACAAGCTAAAAGTTGAAAAAGAAAACGTTGACACCTCAACATTTAGACTGCAGAGGCCAAGGGGTACGAATCACCGACCCTCAGATTAGTACTAACAACACAGGATAAACTGTCTTTGTTTCCAAACAAGAAGATTTATCTACTTGTTAAGATATCGTTAGCAACATGGCTACTGCAAGCAGTCCGGCTACTGTCCAAAGCAACAAACCCTGCGATGATAAAGGTAGTATTCATTAGTAGGCAGGTTTTGTTACTCATCTAGTTTAACAGAAAGAACAGGTTTGTATCACTCTCCCTCTCCTTTGCCTCCTCCATTAACAGAGCTTTCTTGCAGAGTAGAGTTTCCACAGTTAACATAAATCCAGTTTCTGCCATTTTTCAGCTATTCTGTTGAGTAACCTCTTGCTCTCTGGTTAGCAGTGATGCAGTGTATATGTCTAGGGCTCTGATTGGAAAAAGTAAAAACGCAATGAGTGTAGCTGTAATGCGCTGGCCGTTGACGAGGTGGGAGGCAATAAAGAGTTTGCCGTCTTGGTTCAGACTACGGAGCCTCCGTGTTATTATTTTATTACTTTCATAAGTACAGTATAGGCTCAACTGAAGCACTATCCTCTTCCTGTGTGCCTTCATTTCCCCAGGAGATCGTACCCGGTGGCAGACAGAGTTGCAGAGTGAAAGCGAGGCTAAAAAGGAACCAATCTAAACGCTCATGCTGTCATTATTCTACAGCTATTACATTGGGCAATCAACATTTACTTCATAATGAGAAGAAATTGTGTTTATTGCCTCTGAATTTGTCGAATAACTTTCCCCATTGCTATATACTGATATTTACACAGTCCTGAGCCTCGTGGTTATTGCGGATCATCACTCTGTACTTACATTGCTGTTGTTTTGACATCGTCTGTGTTTCCTTTGGGCCTTTGAACAGGTGAAAACAGAACGATAGAGACAGAGAGAGACAGGGAGGGAGGGAGGAGGGAGGGAGAGAGAGAGAGAGAGAGAGAGAGAGAGAGAGAGAGAGAGGAGAGAGAGAGAGAGAGAGATCAGAGGAGTATGAGAGAGTACCTGAGATCACTAGTCTACCAGAGCGCTCGTGAGATCAGCCAGTTTATCTTGTCTATGTACAGTGATCTCATAAGTCTCATAGATTCTCTCTCTGACCTCTCATAGTCTCTCTCTCTCTCTGTTCTCTCTCCCTCTCTCTCTCTCTCTCTCCTCTCTCCTCTCGCTTCTCTCTCCTCCTTTCATCTCTCCCTCACTCGTTTTTTTCTCTTCCTCCCCTCCCCTCTCTCTCCTCTCTCTCTCTCCCTCTCTCTCGGATCTGCCTCATCATGGCTCGCGCTCGCTCCCCGCCCATTCCCTCTACGCTCTCTCATTCGTTTCTTTCTCTCCCGCCCTCGCCTCTCTCTATTCTCCGCTTTTTTCTCCACTCTCTCTCCCCCCTGCTTTCTCTCCTCTCTCTCTCTCTCCTAGGTCGTAGAGATTATCGATAGTAGACTATACATACCAGATAGATATATAGATTGACTATATCATAAGATATATATATATGAGACCATATTCCGACGATAAAATATATTTAACTAATACTTTATCAGATATATATAGACGAAGAGAGATAGATATAAGACAGAGACAGAGACAACAGGACACAGTGAGAGACAGACAGAGAAAGAAGGGATTGACAGACAAACAGAGAGAGACAGACACAGTAAGAGACAGAGGGAGAGACACACACACACACACACACACACACACACACACACACACACACACACACAGAGACAGAGGGAGACACACACACACACACACGCACACACACACACACACAGACTGAGGGAGAGACACACACACACACACACACACACACACACACACACACACACACACACACACACACACACACAGAGAGACAGAGGGAGACACACACACACACACACACACACAGAGACAGAGGGAGACACACACACACACACACACACACACAGACAGAGGGAGAGACACACACACACACACACACACACACACACACACACAGACAGAGGGAGAGACACACACACACACACACACACACACACACACACACACACACATACACACACAGAGACAGAGGGAGAGACACACAGAGAGAGATACGGCCATGGCTTATCATAATTCATAAAAGTGTATCTGAATGAGGATACAGCTTTCACTCTGCTCTCCCTTCTCTGATAGCCTTCCAGCATCCCTGACGGCACAAACATTTCTTGTGGGATTTCTAAAGAAATTAAGAGCTGTCACACAGTTACAGCTGAGTAATCCTTTTCCAAGTCAACAGTAATCTGAAGCTACTGTAGAGCAGTGTGGGAGCAGTGAGACTGAATGGGCTGCTTGTTCCGTCTACTCAGAGTTTCACAACCTGCGATGTACAGTAGATTTAAAGGTCACTCGATGAAGTTTGAAAGGTGAGGGGGTTTTTTTTCAAGGGGGCTTGGTGATTGGCAGCTGTATTAGAACTCATTTTCACTGGTTCACTGCTGACTGTGTTTTTGGCGAACTGCGTGTGGAAAATAGCAGCATTACTACATAATTAGATTTGTGCTGTGGTTCAAAAGCATGCCCCTGTGTGCAACTTTGTTTCTGATGTGCAGTCACCAGTGTGAAATTAAAGAAAACTAGTGTACATTATAGCTTTTCTGATCAGCGTTCACCGTCTCAACTTCTCTTCTAATTCAATGTTGCTTGCATTTACAACAGCTCTCACACACTGTCTGAGTCCTATCTTCCTGCTCTCAGGGTAGCTTCAACTTTAAATACATGCATAGTTTTGCTCTGGTTGTTCTGTTGGACAGCTTACCTGTGCTGCAGAATGCAGTAATCTCCTCCATGTGTCCGCAGATGATCATTTGCTCTGGTGATCCATGTCAACACTTGAGCACACACTATGTTGAGTGGTACAGGCTACTAGCATTACCTCAGAACTTGTAGCAACTTTAAATCTAAATGCTAATTTAAGTTGGACTGTATGCATTGTTTGGGGCAATATGATTACACAACATGAGGTCAGTGTGCTACTTTCACCAAGAGAATACAACCACCTCAGGTTAATAGTGAATGACATGTTTTAGTTATGCAACCAGGACATGGAATATGCGTTAAATCTTGTGATTTAGTCACGAGTCACCTAATCTGGAAACACATGTATTTGTAAGCAACGAGAGCATCTTAATCTCTAATTTAAAGGACACACACAATAAACGCCGTGTTAAATGCGTGTACGATCTGTCTGGAAACAACAATTAGTAAGATCCTTGACTGGAAAATCTCTGTGTATTTGTTAGATTTTCTGTGCGTCGTAGCTCATAGAGAAACTCCTCGGAGATATGAATTAAATAGATATATTTCACAGCTTTCTGCCTGTGAAATTGCTGATAGCATTGTGCATCATCTTGGTTTACATCTTGTCAGAAAAAGCTCTAGAGCTGTCTTTATTTGTTTGTTTTTTATGCTATATTATTTGTTTGTTTTATGAAAGCTGCTTTGAAAAGATGAATTCTGTAATATAACATAATACACCTGCCCTGCTTCCCCTTTGACAAAGACCTGTTTGTTCTTACGTCCCATGTAGGTAAATAACCCCTTAACTTGTGTTTCCATACTCTTCCAGAAGAATACATCTAGTTTGTACTTGTATGAGGAGGAGAAGGCAGAGCGTTACAGTGTGCCACATCTACAGCCAATAGGAAAATGGAACTAGTTAATTTCTGTTGATTTCTGATCTGCTGCTAGTAGTTACGAGGGAAGCATTGGGAAAATGGGAAGCAGGCACACCATAGCTACGTAAAGGTTATACCAAAACTGTTCATTCTTATGTTTGCTTGTTCAACTCAAATCAAATCAAATCAAATCAAATCAAAAAACTTTATTGTCATTTCGAGATTATACAATGTACAATTCAAATGAAATTTCGTCTGTCCTGGCTTACTGTAAAAGTGACTGAGTAAGTGGTCATACATATTTAAAAGTGTCGTGGTGCTGATGCAGAAATATAAAATAAAATGTGTACTTAAAATATAAATGTCATTTATATTCAAATGTTTCTTTGCATCGCAAAACAATATATTTAATGGGCTTGCAAATAAGAAAAGAAAAAAAATCTGTCACCCACGCTCCATGAACACATATCCATTAATTACATATGGACACATGGCATCTTAATTATATTTTGTCTCAGCTCTCCTCTTCTGGAATACTGCCCATAGTCTCAGGTTGGCTGTTGTGTCAATTGGGCAGTGACAAGTTAATGGAATGTTATACTAATTTAATTAGATATAGATCTGGGGCTTTTGGGGTCCAAGTATCTGGACTAAAAGTTTGCAGTGTCCATCGTTGTGTAATGCTTTCCCATGATGCTAACAGAGGGAGTCAGTTAACGGTTCAGTCAGACAGCTGATGTCGCCTGTCACTCACCAAAACTAACTCAAAGAAGTCATTCATATGCCTCCGGCTGCTGCCAGGAGTCACAAGACGTTACCATTAAATGTGTCACGTCAGCTGTGAAATCCAGACACTTCCAGAATGATAAGTGGCCAGTGGGCGAATTGAAGGAAAATGTACTGTTTACCCAATCACTAAAATATAAGGTCGTCTTCCTTTTAACTGAGTGAGTTACTCATTCCTCTTTGTGATGTACAGTTTGGTCAGCTGACATGTTAAAACATCCCTACTTCTGAGTTGCTTTCATAGCTGAGGGTAGGGTTTGTGTTAGCTCTTAGTACCTCAGCTCTCCACACTCGCCCCGAGCGACCACTTGTGATCAGATCTCACTTCCCCCGCTCTATTTGCAAATAAACAGGTCCATCACCTGGATGTGTTTGCACCTGGATGTGTTCGCACCTGGATGTGTTCGCACCTGGATGTGTTCGCATCCTGTGATCCGATCACGAACTCACATTAATGTCAGGTGTGAACAGTGTCTGCTCACAAGTGCTATCTCCTTTAGTTGTTTGGTTGTTATTGATTGAAATCAACGCTCTGAATACAAAACAGCATTGGAATTTTCGCAGTAAAAATAATTGTTCTCATAACTCAGTGAAAACAAAACATACAGACATCATACACCCCCCCCCCCCCCCCGCCTGTTTACAGTAGAGGCAGGACATCTAATATATATTTGTCCATAAATCTGTTTGGAAATCATAGGAAAAAATCCTTGAAAGCAGATTAGCAGTTTACTAGCTGTGCAGTGCACAATAAAGTTGACAGATGTTTCACACTTGTGTGATTTGACCGACTGTCTTAAAAAGAAAAAGCAAAGACGCTTCATACTGCTTTTTTAATTTGTACCTTCTCCCATTAGACACACAAACTCCAGACTCTTTCACATGCAATAAAAAAGACGCAAGGGAAGAAAGTTCATGTCCTTATCATAAATTTAACATCGTCTAATTTATCGCTAACCTCTGTGCTTACTCGAAGCTTCACCTGATTCAAATTGTAACCCAGCAACCCCTTTTTAAAGGTGAGGAAAGACAAACTGTCCTTGATACAGACTGAGTCACCTCGTCTGAAAAGAAGCCAGGGTTTGAAAAGACTGAAATAATAACATACACTTTAACATAGAAGCTTGAGGAATGAGTCAGCGGTGTTTGGCATTCTGGTCACATGTCGGCAGAGGATTGTTCTCTGTGAAGGTGTCTGTCATGCTCACTTCTGCACCCTGTAGTTAGGCAGATATACCGGCACAATGTATGTACAGGACGTATCTCTGCCTTGTGTTTGTGTAATGACGGCGTGTGTTTGTATTTGTGTGTGGATGTAAATCCCAGTTTGTGTTGGAAGACGATAAAAAGATACATAAGTGCTAAAACAAATCAGAGCCGAGTGTGTCTGAGACGCAGTCTGTGATTTCACACTTATTTGTTGGCAGATGCAAAGAACAGGCTGCCCTTTATTTTACCTCCCAAACTACAGTCTTTTGGTACATCAAGAAGGGTCTATTTTTTTTCATCCCATTCTTTTCATGATTTCCTTTTTTTTTTTTTACAATGTATCTTGTCATCACTCGCAGCAGTAGACTGTAAGGTGAGCTACGTTGCCCCTCGACACCACTCAATGTTATTTCTTGGTAGCGTAAAAAAAAATAAAATAGAAACACTATGTACATTTCTGTATATACCGTTTAATTTGTACAGAAAACAAAGTGGAAAAAACATTTTTACATTTTACAGGACTTTTTCTTGACAGTGTCAGGGTGTTACACTATTATCAGAATAATATATAAAGAATATTAGACAGAATTATAAACCTAATGCATAAAGCATAACATTCTGTAGGTGCTCGACATTACAGCCACTCTACTCCTGTCCGTACCGCTAACTCACACATTTGTTATTAATACTGTACACAGTATGAAAACCGTCAACTTTAATACCTCGGGATACCGGTATACAATTACAACCCTAATTGACTTCCTGGTGTCTTCCGCAATATCGCAATATCCTACGCGGACGTCTTTTATCAAGCTGCGTGACGTATAAACGTCAGGCCCTCGCACGTGAAACGCAGCTGCGCTTATGACTGACGTTATGGAACCAAGTATTTCCGCTTTGGCTCCTCCATCCGCTTCCCGAAGAAGAGATGCGAGTGAAGGAAACGAGGAGACGCGTTGGAATAAAAAAAAGCAGCCACGGTGTGGATAAAAAAATAAGTACATTGAGTGCATTTTTGAGGATACAGTACAGACCCGTTTCTAAGCTTCTTCTGAAAGCTGCAATTTAGAGGAACATCAACTGAGCCCAGAGAGTAGAGCTGAAGAACTGCCTTCATTGCTGGAGTGTAGTGGACATATGAAGCAGGCCGTCACTAAATGGACAACAGAGAGAAAAGGAGATTTATAATGAGCGTGTTCGTGCATTTGCTTCTTTTTTGTGCCATGTTTCCCGTTCTTTTATCTGTGTTCACCTGCGATTTCTTCATTTATCACCTACACCCACGCATTGTCCACAGCACATTCAAATAATACATCTACTCCCAACATACACACACACAAACACACACACACACACACACACACACACACACACACACACACACACACACACACACACACACACACACACACACACACTCTGCCTTGGTTAATGGAGAATAACTCAATAACGTTGAGTCTCAGGACAATGCCGAGAGGCGTAGGTCGAGGGCAGAGAGGGATGGAAAAAGAGAAAGATGGACTGAGGGAGGAACATACGAACATAAGAGAAGGAGATGTAAGAGAATGTGAAGGGGAGACTGAGTATAAAATATTTGGCAGAGAGCAGAAAGGACAATGTAAGAAAATGAGACACTGATAGGAAGACGTTGTAACTCAAAAGTAAACGGAATTCCTTCATTAGAGCGAAGTGATTGTCTTTTTTTTCCCTTTTCCCTTTTCTTTCTATATATTGCATTTATTTCGTGTTCTTTCTTTCTGTCTCACTGCCGGGGCTAATGCATTTTAGATGCAGGAGTGGGGACTTCTACATGGCAGCCATCGTGGTAATAATGCATGATCGATGCAGGGAAAGAGATCTCTGCCACAGTAACCAGGACGGTAATAATGCAGGGAAGATTCATGATGTTGTGTTTTTACACGATGCTGCTGGCAAAGACATGCACAAGTAGAGCTTCACTTTGCTTACTCATTGTCTATGTCCTTGCCCTTTTTTCTGTCTTCAGCAATTCGTCCTACACTTTCTCATCATTACTTACTCCACTAGGCTTTTGCTCAATTTTCAAATAATACGGTCATGCTGCTCACCATGCTAAATCAAGTGTTGCCGAAAAATTAGTCCAGATTAGCGGATCTCAAATCTGTTATGACACCTCTAATAAACCGTGTGCATGGGAAGGTCATTTGCAATATTCAAGTTGAATTGAACTAATTGATCAGCCTCAAGTTAAGAGCTGTAGCCGTGCATGATTTCATGACACATAATTGACCTGGTAACCCGTTACCTACTATTTCTGTCTGTAAAGGAAAGGAAAAGAAAATGTATTTTTCATGTCCTGCAGCAGCGCCTCAAGTCGTCCTCTCCCCCCCCCACTCTGGCGGCTGTGAAGGCCCAGAGAAGACGCTCAGCCTGCAGTGTTTACCAATGCAAAGTAACTGCTAGCTTGTAATCCCAGACTTAGCAGCACTGATAAAGAACAAACCTCTTGGGTATTAACTGATATCTTCACATTTAGCGCAGGGCTGCTTTGTGCTTACTCCAGAGATGCCGGTCTCTCTCTCACTACTCCCAACAGCTCTCATGTGGTTCTGACCAATGACGAGCACAGTCTCAAGTATCCAGATTGTACTTTTAAGCAAAACTCATGTCACCGCCTGCAGTTGTTGCTTCTGCTTTTGCAGAAATGTATTAATAATCATCTTTTGTTTCAGACAGGGAAACCACCTGTGGAGGAACTGTTCTCAGACCTTTGTGATGGAAGACGCCTGCTGGAGCTGCTGGAGGGGCTGGCAGGACATGAGCTGGTATGAAAGCACACACAGACACGTGAACGTACTGTAGAAGCAGGCTCACATCCATAAACATAGAAAGAAATTCCATGTCAGACTATTAAACCTGCCTCATAAAAGTACTCCGGGAGTCCAATAGGCAGGGTTAGTTGTGAGAGCTGTTGTATATAGTATTTGACACATTGTTGGAAATAAACGTCTTGGCCTGTATGGATGATGGTAGATTCAAATGTCTCCCTTCTTATACACTATAGAGACATCCACAAACCTTTTTATAGTAGTAATATATTTGGACCATTAAGGCAGGCATGCTGTAGCAGACTAAAACAACAGATATCAACATCTAATACCAGATGAAGGTGAAAAGTGGCATGTTTGGATAGAATACTCCACCATTTAACAGTTTGTCTGAGAGGACTACTTTATATGTTTTATACTATTTGGTTGTGGAAGGTCCTCTTCATAAATGGATGTTTTTTGTAGTAAGGGTTGGTTTTGTACACGGAGAACAACACGCTGTACAATGGTTCTACCAGACTGGCGCCTGAGATCCGTTTGAGTGACAGTTCAATAAGAATAGAAGAAATCAGCAGTAAAATAAACTGGAAGCTTAGCATCAAAATGTGTGCAGCTTTAAAACAGGAGCAGCTTCCTGTTTCAGGGTCAAGTGCACAATAATGCCTGGAACACGCTGGAGTTGACAGGCAGCGTGTTCTTCAGACTTCACAACACAAACAGAAGGTGAGTGTGGGGTTAGCGCTGCTGGAACATCAGCGGAACGTTCTATAGAAACGAGTCACAGGTTAAACCTCTTCACTGTAACACTGAGCAGACTGCAGAGGGCCCAAAGAGAAACACAACTCCATATTTAAAGGCTCAATAAGGGTCGAGGGTCGCCTACACTTTCCTGCACTGGAAAACTCATTTAAAATCCATTTTCCCATCATGCAACACTGTGGGGACAAAAATATTTCAAATGTAAATAATGCATTTGGTGTCTGAATTAATTGTTTTCTTCTCTGTTAAAATATCATTGAAGGAAAGAATAAAAACATCAATACAACAGCTGAACGTAGTGTTTGTTCCTCCTCAAGAAATATACACCAGTGATTGTGGAGTAGCAAAATAAAATAAATGAGGATAATTATTTGTGTCCCACACCACTACGTCTGCTGATCATACAGTTGTAACTCCACAGCAGAGAGCAGTTCATCCGGCATGTTAATTGCAGACCTTATTAGCAACACCAGCGATTGTCATGTGGTGTTTGTCCACTTGACTGACTCTGGTAAATTGTTACCATGTTACCGCGTGCCTTCTCTCCCACATGGCGTGAACACGGCGTTAACCTCGGCTCCACTTTAACATATTCCGAGCCTTGATGCTGAAATCATCACTTAAAGATTTATAAATTGGGAAATAAAGGCCAAATGCCGAGATTAAAATCCGGATCTGGCTCTTAGAAGTAAAAAGAAATGCACACAATCACACACACCGTCGCAGCCCACTCTCTTAATCACACTTCTACTCCCACCTTGTTTTCCTTTCCCCCTGCAGCGCTCTTCTTCAATCTTTTCTCATTCTCTTTATGTATTTTTGTTAATGTCGCTTATTTTTATTCTTTCCATCACCTTTCCTCCCTCTCTTATCTCCACCCTCCCCCCCTTCTAACTCAGGGAAAGACATTATAATCTTTGTCCTTTTGTTTGATACTATCTCCCTATTGTAATGGCATACACACACATGCAAACACACACTTCTATTGTAATGTGGCTGTTTGTAGCACTCATGAATGCCTGTGAGCAAGGTCTCTTTATGCCTCAATAATCTTGTGTGTGTGTGTGCCTGTGTGTGTCTGTGTGTGTAGGTGAGGTTGGAGAGAGGATTCACACGCGTTCACTCTCTCAACAATGTCAACCGTGCTCTGCAGATCTTGCAGAAGAACAATGTGAGTATACATGTCGTGACATAATATTTCCCTCTATCGTGTGAGTTTAATATGGATTTGACTGCATTAATTTACATGAAATAAACCAGTGATTAGACTCATTTATATTTCTCATTATCTCCTCTCTATCTTTGTTTCTTTATACCTTTACACCCGTCTCTTCCAGGATATGTTACTGTCTTTCTTCTTTCTCGTGCCACAATCTTCCCTCCTTCTGTTGCCCTGCCTCTTCTAATGTGTCATTCCCTTCTATATAAGAATACATCACTTTAGTCAAGACATCTGTATAAATGTGGATTACCACATGGTGCATTTTAAAATATGCACTTGCAGTAAAGACAATGCAAAGTTGAGCTTTCCTCTCTAGCACAGCATGCAGTTCACAATGATAACGGTGGCACGTTTAGCAGCCATCTTTCTTGGTAACTTTGAACACAAAGGGCATTCGATTTCACGCAGAGGTAAACAAAATCAGTTTCTTATTTCTAGTTCGATGACCTTTTGATTTTGTCAGCTGAATCGACGACTCTTGCTCGCAAAATTGTAGTTATTAGCTAGCTAAAAAACAAACAAACAAACGGATCATTTGCAAGAAATGCCAGGTTACTGCTGCTGGAAGGGTTTAACAAACAACCATCATGTTTACGCTCCGGGTGTAACCTGTGATGAAATAGACATTGCTTTGTTTTAAGGAGTAACCAGACAAAAATGTTTGGAAACCATTGAGTTTGATGAAGTGAGGAGACGGTATTTTGTCCAATAAAGCCATCTGTTCGTTCCTCCTCCAGGTTGAATTGGTGAACATCGGAGCGACAGACATTGTTGATGGGAATCACAAACTGATTCTCGGGCTCATCTGGAGCATCATTGTCCACTGGCAGGTGTGTGTGTGCTCGCCTGCATGTGTATTTCTCTGTGTGTCATAATGTGTTAGCATGCTGCTCTCTGAAGAGATTTTAGAGGCAATAAGAGTTTTCATATTTTGGTAATGCCTCCCAAGTGTCAATATTTTATTTGCAGTTGCAGCCAATTTTGGCTGCGTATCAGAAAGCTGTTTGAGTTTGGACTGAATGTTGTTGTTTTATTTACCATGACTATGATGATTATTTACTCCAATTGAAATGAGTCAAACAAAACCCTAGTAAACAGGAAGTAGAGCTGTTCAATGTCCCTGAACTTGTTGGGGGAAAAAGTATTTTGGAGCCTGGACCTCCTCCTCGAATACTTTAAATCTAATAAGCTGATGAAGTTCTGCTCTAGTTCTAGTCTTAAAGTTACAACAGATTCAAAAGAAGTTCACTGGAGAAGAACAAAGTCAGATACAATTGAGTTTCTTATATGAAAATAAGAACTCACCCGAGGTCACAGCCGGCTGTAAACACTAAATTCTAAGTTCTGTGCTCTCCTCTTATACCACTTTACCGCTCTATGACGATGCTGAGGCTAAAAGGTCACTCACTTCCCTTCGTCTTATTCTCCTGACAGTAAATCAAGGGACTGTTGTTCCCATTCTCTCTTGATCTAACACCTTCATGACGTCCCCGTGCATTAGGCTTATCTAGCCTGTGTAGGGGAGCTCACTGGGTTATCATCTGCGCTCTCTACAGGCGCATGTCACTCCCTTATCTCCTTCACTATATGCTGAGGGTCTCATAAATCTGTCCTTTATAGGTTAACTTGGGGGTCCGTCTTTTTCCTCCTATATGTTCAGCACTTCAAACCTGCTGTGCGCACAACGTGCTGTACTGTCATAAACCAGAT